>NW_018433509.1:0-265 GCF_002113885.1 Mizuhopecten yessoensis
TATGACCTATCAGGGAGTAAACATTTTAGGTGACTACAGCATCTGTTATAGGTAGCGTGTTGAACTTTAAACGTAGACGAAGAAAAAGCTACACGCAAAATAGCAGTGTCTTGAATCAAAGTCATTCAAAATAACCTGTTAAAAATTAAATACATCTGACCCCTGTTGGCAAGGTGAGCTAAAAACTATATAGTCCTTCATCCAAGCAAGTAACTGGCCAGGTATCAACATTCTGGGCCTTGTGGTTATTCAGGAGAAGACGTGT
>NW_018433510.1:0-265 GCF_002113885.1 Mizuhopecten yessoensis
AGGAGGCGAACCGACGATCTTTATATTGTACAGTTTAATAGTTTATTAGTTTCCTAATTTTCAAACTTTGTTGTATTTATCTCAACACCTTTGAATTACAATGGTGTGCAGATATCAGTAGAATACAACGATGTTAAGTTACAGAGGAATACAGTATCATACATGTACAAACGTAGGTTCTAATGGAACTCTAAATAAAACGTATTTTCATTCCGGGGAACAAACATAATCTATATTTTTTATAAAGGCATATATTTGTTGTGAA
>NW_018433511.1:0-265 GCF_002113885.1 Mizuhopecten yessoensis
TATTGATACTGGCATCACAAACAACTAGATGAATATATAACTATGAAACCAGTCTGAGGTATTCTTATAATTAGGCACCAGTATGATTTGTATTTGAATGCAGGTAACAAAAATAAAACTTGCTGTTCCAGGGACAATAACAACTGATAACAGCACCACTAGCTCTGTTGTACTACCGGTACCAAGCCATGACGTTGAAGATATTATGTTGTCAGCAACAATTTTCAGCGTCATTTAAATCATCAATATATTCTTAAAATCATCA
>NW_018433512.1:0-265 GCF_002113885.1 Mizuhopecten yessoensis
TCTTAGAACTTGCCGCGATCAATGTTTGGGCTAATTCAATTTCAAATCCCACTTTACAAATGTCACTATTATACAAAAATATACGTTGATCATATTTAGTTTGTTATCTAGGTACCTTCACTCAAAAAAGCAGACTCATCAAGGACCTGTCAAATCCGACTCTCTTGTTTAATCCGTAACATCGTTCACATTTGAAAACGCAGACCTGAAAATGGTAGACCTAATTGGTTCCTTTTAAATAAAGGTTTTACAACAGTTTTCTCAT
>NW_018433513.1:0-265 GCF_002113885.1 Mizuhopecten yessoensis
GCCCCTCATTTTCACGTCGACATGATTGCAAACAATCTACAGAATTGGAAAAATCAGAAAAATCCTCGGACTTTACACTATACTATTATTTATTGAGTATATGTATAATGAAATGTGTATTTTCTTTTTTGTTTCTTTTTCTCACAGGGGTAGAGCTTCACGTGTAGTCATACTGGTGGACATACCCATAAAAAACAAAAAGAAAATATACAAGGGGATAATCTCAAAAACGCCATCTTGACTGTTGCTAAGGAGAAATCCAAAA
>NW_018433514.1:0-265 GCF_002113885.1 Mizuhopecten yessoensis
ATCCTGTATCGCTGGAAGCTTAAGCGGATTTATTGTGTGAATTTTCCGTTGAGATTTTACCCTTGTTACACATTCAATTTTCACACGTTTTTATATAAATTGCAAACTCATCATTGCTTGAAATATCATACAGGCGTACACCACAGTGGTTCGTTAAAAATATCTAACGTTACAGCACATAAGCTGTGTGCTTTGATCCATGATAGTAGGCCTATAGCATATATGTGTATTTTAGACATTTGTAACGAACCCCTGGCCCTGCGCT
>NW_018433515.1:0-265 GCF_002113885.1 Mizuhopecten yessoensis
AAAGAAACTGATTACTTTACAGAGCATATCAGATACCATACTATTTCCGCTTATGTTTGGAAAGCTCGGTCGACGAGGTAAATCGTGTCCAGTGAAATTGGTTATCAAAAGTGTAACTTTTTCTTATATAAATAACAGATTAGCAATTATCTGTTACATGTGGTCACGCGATGAGTCAGATACCGAAATATACAGGGAGGGCAAATAACATGTACATTATGCAATTATAGCCTTTTGGCTGAGGTAGATAAATCCAGGTATCGAC
>NW_018433516.1:0-265 GCF_002113885.1 Mizuhopecten yessoensis
ACCTCTACCTCTACCTCCCTCTACCTCTATCTCTACCTCTACCTCTACTTTTCAGTATAAGATTTCCTAACGGCCCCTCAAAACAACAATAATACATACAACAATGCGCTAATTAATGGTACGTGCGCCAAGAGAAACACGGAAACACAACAGGTACAGGGATGGCAATATTGGTTGTGTCGGCCCATAGAGTACATTAAGTAAGTTGTGTCGGCCGATTGAGTACATTAAGTAAGTTGTGTCGGCCCATAGAGTACATTAAGTA
>NW_018433517.1:0-265 GCF_002113885.1 Mizuhopecten yessoensis
CAGTAATGTATTATATCTACACACGTACAGACATCAGTAATGTATCATATATACTCATGTACAAACATCAGTAATGTATTATATATACACGCGTACAGACATAAGTAATGTATTATATCTACACACGTACATATATCAGTAATGTATTATACCTACACATGTACATATATCAGTAATGTATTATACCTACACATGTACATACATCAGTATCGAATATTTCTACTCATGTACAGACATCAGTTATGTATTATATCTACACACGTAC
>NW_018433518.1:0-265 GCF_002113885.1 Mizuhopecten yessoensis
TGTAATCAATACACTGCACAGTCCCGTCCTGTAATCAATACACTAAACAGTCTAGTCCTGTTATCAATACACTGTATATTCCCGCCCTGTAATCAATACACAGTACAGTTCCGTCCTATAATCAATACACTACGCAGTTCAGTCCTGTAATCAATACACTATACAGTCCCGCCCTGTAATCAACACACGGCACAGTCCCGTCCTGTAATCAATACACTAAACAGTCCAGTCCTGTTATCAATACACTATATAGTCCCGTCCTG
Organism: Mizuhopecten yessoensis; assembly: GCF_002113885.1. NCBI lineage: Eukaryota > Metazoa > Mollusca > Bivalvia > Pectinida > Pectinidae > Mizuhopecten > Mizuhopecten yessoensis. The sequence goes on from NW_018433518.1 coordinate 264, forward strand.
TA
>NW_018433519.1:0-265 GCF_002113885.1 Mizuhopecten yessoensis
CGCTTGATATTCTTTTCATTTTTGAAAGTTGATCGTATTTCATGTTTGTTTTGCATACAACGCCGCAAATTATATATTTAGTAAAAGTTTATGTCCGGACTATTTCAAACAACGGTCACCATAGTAACCGTCCAGGGCATTTGTCGGCCGAGCACCCGTCGGCGGTGGGCAGAGCTCATTTAAAGTTGAATGTACATCCGTGCAATTTGCTGTTTGCCAGAAATCCTGCTGAGGTAAATGAAGATAAGTTGGTGGATGAAGTGCC
>NW_018433520.1:0-265 GCF_002113885.1 Mizuhopecten yessoensis
TTTTGAGCAGTTTTCTAACACTGTTGTTTGTTATATCAAAGGGAGATATGATACTGAGCTGTGTATGGACAAGTTTGTATACAAAAGCTTAAAGAAATGTATTACACATATATGTAGTATTTAAGAGAAGGTAGAACTACTATCACACTCGATCTCACAAAAGTCTAATACCCACTTACATATTTTTCAATACTTTATAAAAACAGAATATATACATGTACGCTAAACAATTGACAAAGACATAACATGAGTATCCGCCTTGAGC
>NW_018433521.1:0-265 GCF_002113885.1 Mizuhopecten yessoensis
CAGACAGTATGTAACCTCTATACAGTGGCCACTGATCACAGACAGCATGTCACCTCTAAACAGAGGTCACTGATCACAGACAGTATGTAACCTTTAAATAGAGGTCACTGATCACAGACAGTGTGCCACCTCTATACAGAGGTCACTGATCACAGACAGTATATAACCTCTATACGGAGGTCACTGATCACAGACAGTATGTAACCTTTATACATATGTAACTGATCACAGACAGTATGTAATCTCTATACAGAGGTCACTGATC
>NW_018433522.1:0-265 GCF_002113885.1 Mizuhopecten yessoensis
CAGAGAAATCTCCAACCCGAGGGGTGATGTATTTTGGTTGTCTAACTTGAGGCTCTGCCAAGGGTTAGACAACCAAAATTCACCCGAGGGTTGGAGATTTCTCTGTTACACCCTTAGGGTAGGGTAACATTGTATTATTCTCCCATCCTATTATTTCAGTCACAACTTCACTGACAGTAGTGAATATCGTCATTTACTGTTTATGACGTTACAATCACCTGTGACGCATTTTAATGACGTCACAATTGAACACGTGCTAATCGAC
>NW_018433523.1:0-265 GCF_002113885.1 Mizuhopecten yessoensis
AGCAGGTTCCTGTGTTCCAGTAAAGTGTGCCTATGTTGCAGTGTTTTTAATAACATGTTCCAGTGTAGCAGTGTTCCATGTCAGTGTTGTTCCAGTAATGGGTTCCTGTGTAGCAGTGTTCCTATGTTGCAGTGTGCTAGCAACATGTTCCTGTGTTCCCATGTTTGTTGTTGTATAAAGCTGCAGTGTTCCTTTACTTGTACCAGTGTACCTATGTACTATGCCAAAGTGGAAATATTCAGTATTATCCCATCTTATATTCCTG
>NW_018433524.1:0-265 GCF_002113885.1 Mizuhopecten yessoensis
GTCATATTACATGGGTTAATACGCAAATAAATATGACATGGGTATACTAACTGGATAACACAGTACATTATGTGATAAATCAGGTTATACATGTATGTATCTAGGGCGGTCGGGTGGTGCAGTTGGTACCGAACTTGCCTTTCATTAAGACGGCTAGTAGATAATCCAGCCATCTTTGTTCCCAAAAGAGAATCCAGTCATCCTTGTTCCCAGTAGATGGTCCAGTCATCTTTGTTCCCAGTAGATAGTCTAGTTATCTTTGTTC
>NW_018433525.1:0-265 GCF_002113885.1 Mizuhopecten yessoensis
ATACCAGATGTTTCACCTCCTTGTCTTGATTATTTTGGAAGAAACTTATATATTAACCAAGGTTTTAGTCAGTTCTCTTTCAATTTTATGGTACAGAGTCCTCAACAATATGTGTGGTATTTATATTACATTCATGTGAAGCATGTGAGAGAAACAAAACGCCGTTATCATTGAAACGAGATATGTTTGTTTCTGTGATACACTTTTATAATATTTATACATATTAATTTATATCTTTATGCTGCTGTATGGCTACTTTAGATAT
>NW_018433526.1:0-265 GCF_002113885.1 Mizuhopecten yessoensis
CAATTCCGTAGTTTTATTTTGTCATATAAATCGAGTATGTAACAATTTAAGACACATACCGTATTTTCAAACACCCGGTCGAAGTAAATTACCAACACGGCACATTTTCAAAAATATATACGATTATGTAACAAACACGTCCTGTATTTTAAAACACCGGTCGATGTAAATTACAAACACGGCACAGTTCGTGTATGTAAGAAAAACGTCCTGTATTTTTAAACACCCGGTCGATGTAATTACAAACACGGCACAGTTTCGAAGT
>NW_018433527.1:0-265 GCF_002113885.1 Mizuhopecten yessoensis
GTTTGTGGTAGGGAAACATTGTGAAAGAAAGATTATCTAAAAGTCAAAAGGCATCTTTTTTTCTTTTACCTTGGATTATTATTTAGTTTCTGAATTAAATGTTTTTGGTAGGGAAATATTGTGAAAGGAAAGTGATCCTAAAGTCAAAGTCGTCTGTTTTTTTAAAATTTGGTTATTGTTTAGTTTCAGTAGAGTGTGGTCGGGGAAAGAAAAATTATCAAAAAGTCGTAAGACATCTTTATTTTTTACATTCGGTTATTGTTTA
>NW_018433528.1:0-265 GCF_002113885.1 Mizuhopecten yessoensis
AAATGTGTTGACATTTTCGACGGACTATTATGCAACACGACATGCATAAAGTCTAGAATATTGATATTTTTCATGTAGCATGGTGGGATGAGGGGGCTTTAAGACGTGACTTGATACAATTATTTATTTGGCTATCTTTCAAAGTCACAGGGGGAAATCTTATAACGAATTCTTGAACATGACGAGACCTAGAGTATAAATACACTCAAGCTTACGTGCACAGCACGAATGACAGGTGTATACGTGTATATACACAGCACGACTG
>NW_018433529.1:0-265 GCF_002113885.1 Mizuhopecten yessoensis
TTTTTTTTTCCATTATTGAAACAGGAAATATTGTACAACTCTTTTGTAGATGTCTTGCATACAGATCATTAAGTGCAGCAATCAATTAAAAACTCTTAACCCAAAACTGCTTCATACCATATGTGTGTTGATTGTGTCAACAAGTAACAAGTAAATATTGGAATGTAAGGTTCACATCTATATGATATAACTATGACACTGACAGGTCAGCAGCCCCTGACCTTACCTCACACTCCCCAAATAGTTTTATTTTATGGAACAATAA
>NW_018433530.1:0-265 GCF_002113885.1 Mizuhopecten yessoensis
GAATTTAGTTTAGAAATGTTTCATCATAGTAATCATGCTGCATCATCGTAAAACACAATTTATGAGTACTTGCCAACTTTTTGAAATTTCCATGGGGGAAATTCTGCATGCTCAAAATTAAAACATAAATAAATGTGTGTATACACCCCCTAGAGTCAAAAATGACCCTTTAAAATTACATATTTTTAGTTGTTCTTTCAGATAAAATAATTAGATTTTTGAATATAGGAACAGTTAAGCAAATTCACTGGTTGAAAACACTAAA
>NW_018433531.1:0-265 GCF_002113885.1 Mizuhopecten yessoensis
AGTACGAGGTCACGAGCTATATGGGAGATGATATCCATTCGAGGGAATCCATCCTTGAGGCAGTACGGTTGTCGCTGAAAGGTGAGCCAAAGAGTGTGCTGATGAGGATGAGGTGCGAAGCCACACTTGGTGAAATTCTGGACAAGATGCAGATGGTCTATGACAGAATGGATACAGCGGAATCCCTCCTGGCAGAATTTTACTCTGCCCAGCAACATGGTGCCTGGGGTTTTCGTTTGGAGGAGATACTCAACAAGGCTTCGGA
>NW_018433532.1:0-265 GCF_002113885.1 Mizuhopecten yessoensis
TCTTCTACCGTAGGGATTAAGGAATTTTATTCTAATTTAGTCTGGAGCATCCTTGAGCCAAGGGGACTCAACTTTGTATAAACGGTGGGTGTGGCCCCCCTGGGGTCAGAGGGGTGGGGCCCAGTAGGGGAAATAGCGATAAACCTTTAAAATCCTTCTCCTACCATAGGGATAAAGGTATTTTATCCCAATTTGGTCTGGCCATCCTTAGGATAAGGGCACCTCACTTTATATAAATGGTGGCCCCTTTTGGGGCAGAGAGATC
>NW_018433533.1:0-265 GCF_002113885.1 Mizuhopecten yessoensis
ATATAGGTGAACACGGACCTAGGACTTTATAGGTTTTGTATATAGTTGAACACGAACCTAGGACTCTATAGGTTGGTATATATAGGTGAACACGAACCTAGGACTTTATGGGTTTTGTATATATAGGTGAACACGGACCTAGGACTTAATAGGTTGGTACATAAAGGTGAACACGGAAGATGGACTTGATAGGTTTGTATATAGGTGAACACGGACCTAGGCTTTTATAGGTTGGTATATATAGGTGAACACGTACCTAGGCTTT
>NW_018433534.1:0-265 GCF_002113885.1 Mizuhopecten yessoensis
CTTGTACAAATGTAAAATGGACAACAATTTTCTGTCAATTTGATAAAAAAAAAAAGGGAGGAAGAGGAAGGAAGCGGCTTGTGATTGATATCAGGAATAATAGCTCCTACTTTCGGAATGATTTTGTTTCTGTAAAAAAAAAAAACGGCTGGCTTGCGTGTTACATCCCAATATTATTGTGAATGTATGCCAGTACGAGTGACTGCCCTAGGCCTTGTCCCTAACAGTAAAGGGAACTAAAACTGATCAGCGCTAAACGATAGGA
>NW_018433535.1:0-265 GCF_002113885.1 Mizuhopecten yessoensis
ATGTCTTTAAAACTTAATTACAATATAAATTATATTATATTAAGTTAATATTCAAAGATAGAAAATGATAAATACATTTCCTCTTTAATAAGTTATATTAAACATATTTGCAAAAATGCGTCTTTAAAACCATGTGATTAAGATATGTGCATCATTTAAAGAAAGATTATGGACAGAATCTTACAACTTGTTATTGACAAAGTTGGTTGGTGTTATGAAGCAGAACTAACAACTTGCTATTAGCAGATTGGTTGGTGTTATGAGG
>NW_018433536.1:0-265 GCF_002113885.1 Mizuhopecten yessoensis
TAGCGTAGTAGTCACCTGGTCCTATGTGGCATCCAATTAAAAGATAGACAGTTTAGCGTAGTAGTCACCTGGTGCACGGTGCAGTATGTCACAACCAAACAAAAGGTAGACTGATAGTTTAGCTCACTAAATAGGTAGTCACCTGGTGCACGGTACAGTGCAAATAACTTTTAACTTAAAAGTAAAATTTGATTTATATAGAGCCATTAGTACATACCTATAATGGGACTGGTACATATATATGATGTGACGAGTATATACATAT
>NW_018433537.1:0-265 GCF_002113885.1 Mizuhopecten yessoensis
AAATTTCCCTAAACAGACAGTGTAGTATGTTCTAAACAAGCGTTAAAATAGGCAATGACAGGAATAGTTGGTACTTGTGTGTATACCATAAATATGCACCATTTTAGTTTTGCACAACATAGCACAATACAATGCAGAAATGTTTACACGTTAAATATTTCCATTATATCAGGTTCTGCTAAGCTTCCTGCGTTCCATCCACGCAATAATAAAGCACCCTCGGGATTACTTAACAAAAACTCATGATCTAAAAGTATGCAAATCG
>NW_018433538.1:0-265 GCF_002113885.1 Mizuhopecten yessoensis
ATGTAAATGCCAAGAGCAGCTCTCTTCAATGGTTAACCCAAGATGTGTGTGACTACTGACTTGTACTATTTGTGTATTATTCATTATTAATAGAGAATGATCGACTTATACACGTTTCCTAGATACAATCATACTTTTAGTTTTATTGGGGTTAAAGTTTGCTGTGCCCAGGAACTTAAAGTAGTCAAGTCGGAATTTAGTAACTCCGCTGAGCGAGTCAGATTTTCAGCTATGATGTAAAGTGAAGTATCGTCTGCAAATCAAC
>NW_018433539.1:0-265 GCF_002113885.1 Mizuhopecten yessoensis
AGTCTGTGATGTGTAACATATTGGTATAGTCTGTACTGTGTAACACGTATTGGTATAGTCTGTACTGTGTAACAAGTATTGGTATATTCTGTACTGTGTAACAAGTATTGGTATAGTCTGTGTTGTGTAACAAGTATTGGTATAGTCTGTATTGTGTAACAAGTATTGGTATAGTCTGTGCTGTGTAACAAGTATTGGTATAGTCAGTGTTGTGTAACAAATATTGGTATAGTCTGTACAGTGTAACAAGTCTGTGATGTGTAAC
>NW_018433540.1:0-265 GCF_002113885.1 Mizuhopecten yessoensis
ATTTTAGTCTGTTTCTGTCCTATCTAATCCTATTCCTGTACAATCTTAGTCTGTCTCTGTCCAACATATCCCTGCATTATCTCGGTCTGTCTCTATCCTTTCCAACCCTATCCCTTTACAATTCCTGTATTATCTCGGTCTGTCTCTATCCTTTCCAATCTTATCCCTGTACAATCCCTGTATTATGTCGGTCTGTCTCTACCCTTTCCAACCCTATCCATGTACAATCCCTGTATTATCTCGGTCTGTCTCTATCCTTTCCAAC
>NW_018433541.1:0-265 GCF_002113885.1 Mizuhopecten yessoensis
GTTGACATCATCTGTACATGTCAGTGTTAACATTTGTACATGTCATTGTTAACATCATTTGTCGTGTCAGTGTTAACATGATTTGTACACGTCAGTGTAGATATCTTTTGTACATGTCATTGTTAACATGATTTGTACATGTCAGTGTTAACATCGTTTGTACATGTCAGTGTTAACATTATTTGTACTGTATGTCAGTGTTAACATCATTTGTACATGCCAGTGTTAACATTATTTGTACTGTATGTCAGTGTTAACATTATTT
>NW_018433542.1:0-265 GCF_002113885.1 Mizuhopecten yessoensis
AAGGGGTCTGGACTTACAATATAACTAGAAGTAGGAATAACTTATTGAATTAATTACTGCTCAAAGGGAAAGAGGGCATTATGTGCACGTGCGCGTGATAATTACTACCAATACTTAAATACATTTATGAGGTAAACTATTTGATGAATGGCTATCGTTTCTCATTGTTCAGCGAAAATTAGCTATTTGATACCCTAGTAAGCCGAAAGCATAGTAAAAGATAATATTAGAACGGCTTGCGGTACATATGGCAAGTTGTTTTAAC
>NW_018433543.1:0-265 GCF_002113885.1 Mizuhopecten yessoensis
AAAAAGAACGAAGACATACCGATAATTAAAGCGATGATGGAATGCAGAACTAATCACTTACTTATTTCTTATTTCCGCTAATATCTTTAGCACAGATGTAAGTAAAGATAACAGATATGCGCTATTAAATATACCATTTATGTCGACGAAAAGTTCTACTGTAAGGATTAAAGGATTTCATCCTAATTAGGCTGGAGTATCCTTGGGCCAAGGACACTCAAATTTGTATAAATCGTGGGTGTGGCTTCCCTGGGGACAGATGGGG
>NW_018433544.1:0-265 GCF_002113885.1 Mizuhopecten yessoensis
ATATGGAACCTTAAGTTATATTAACATTAATATTTCACATGTGCTTTGTCGTAAGTATTGTGTGATGTCTGTTCACATTACTGCTATAATTACCAATGTTCTATTTTAAATTTTGATATATTGGCAGAATTATTTGGAGAAATATATTCATATCATTTAATGTTTAAGTTTAACATGTGTTGAGACTAACCTTTGCTAATCATCATAATCAAAATAGTCAAACACGTTCCTGAACGAATGACAGATCGTTGTTTGTTCTGCATAA
>NW_018433545.1:0-265 GCF_002113885.1 Mizuhopecten yessoensis
ATTGTATAAAAATATCACCCATGGCCACCGTACGCTACTGTACATGTACTCTGCTACCTTATGCCATGGTACAGCGTCCGTCGTCCGTCCGTCTGTAGTCCAGCGTCGATATTTTACTTTAAACATCTTCTTCTTAATAACAAAAAGGCTAAGGGTGATGATATTTGGCCAGAAACAAACTTTGATGAAGTTTGTTCAAGTAAATAAACTTCACCTATTGTCATGGTCACAGGGGTCAAATAAGTTAAAAACTTTAAACAACTTC
>NW_018433546.1:0-265 GCF_002113885.1 Mizuhopecten yessoensis
CAAATTATATAGGGCGCTATATAAATGTTGTATATTATTATTTTACTATAATTATATCATTTGAAACTCCCCAGTGAATAGGTTATAAATAGAACGTCACATGATCACCAAGGACATGTATTTTGGTAGCGGTTATTCCCGTGATCAACGTGGAGATTGCACGTGTTCTGGATTTGATCATTGCTAACATTATGTCTTAAACTTTTCCACAAAATATATATTCAAGATTTTCAATATATAAAGTATTGGCGTATGACAGTCAAAT
>NW_018433547.1:0-265 GCF_002113885.1 Mizuhopecten yessoensis
TATGAACCGCTTTGAGACGACCTACGAACTAAGTTGTGATGAAGCGGTATAAAAGAACCTCGAATTATTATTTATTATTATTATTATGCGGGATGGTGTTTCTAGATTGTCCATGTCATGTTTCCATACGCCGGCTAGGGAATGAGTAGTGGGCCAACTTTAGTGACGTAGTAGGAAATTGCAATTGTATGCGATGGACTATTTATCATTGAAAATGCGGTATAGTGTGAGCAGGAAAAATGAAGGGCCTTGCGGTGAATTGACT
>NW_018433548.1:0-265 GCF_002113885.1 Mizuhopecten yessoensis
TTCTGTTTTTGGAAACATGAGTAAATTGAACAGGCATTGATAAAAGAATGAAAAATGACAGAAATCAATCGACGCTGAAAGATTGTTTACATAAAACGGAGTATTAAGCCAGGGGGTTGTTTTAGGTAAATTTCAAAGAAAAGGTGTTTTGTTTTCTTAATTGTTTCCTTTCGAACCTATATTTTGAGTTGAAATTTACAACTTTACTCATTTGAGTACACATACATAAAATGCGTATTCACTACACACTTTCCTTTTGTTTTAC
>NW_018433549.1:0-265 GCF_002113885.1 Mizuhopecten yessoensis
GGTGGTTGGGGATGTATTTTCTTATGCAACCATCAGCATGTACGTGTACCGGACGTGTATACATACATAGCAAAGAAATCAAAATCAGACTTACTTATAGTTATTTCTTAGTTTTCCTATAAGAAGGCAACTTAGAACTAACGAACTTTAATTAATCAAACAGATTTAGCTTGATCTTTACCTTTTATCTATATAGTGCCATGCCATGATATAAGATTTGTTCTGGAATTTTATCTTTTCTTTACTTGTTTGTATAAAACAAAGA
>NW_018433550.1:0-265 GCF_002113885.1 Mizuhopecten yessoensis
ATCGTGGTACAAATAACACGGATTACATGTATATCGTGGTACAAACAACATGGATTGCATGTGTATCGTGGTACAAATAACACGGATTACATGTATATCGTGGTACACATAACATGGATAACATGTATATCGTGTTACAAATAACACGGATTACATGTATATCGTGGTACAAATAACAGGGATTACATGTGTATCGTGATACAAATAACACGGATTACATTATATCGTGGTACAAATAACATGGATTACATGTATATCGTGGTAC
>NW_018433551.1:0-265 GCF_002113885.1 Mizuhopecten yessoensis
GATGTCGTGTCCCGTACTAAAAATTCCCATGTTGTCGTGTCCCGTACTAAACATACCCATGTTGTCGTGTCCCGTACTAAACATATCCATGTTGTCGTGCCCTGTACTAAACATACCCCTGATGTTGTGTCTCGTACTAAACGTACGATTGATAACTTGTCCCGTACTAAAAATTCCCCTGTTGTCGTGTTCCTTACTAAACAAACCCCTGATGTCGTGTCCCGTACTTGACATAAACTTGATTCCGTTTTCCGTACTAAGAATA
>NW_018433552.1:0-265 GCF_002113885.1 Mizuhopecten yessoensis
AAAACAATAGGTCTTTTCACCAGTTGGTGAAAAGCCCTAATTAATATGGATTCATAAAATGATTATAAGGCCAAAGAAAAAAGATATTGTGTTCGCTACCTGGTACATGTACCTACCCTATTTTATGATAGTGGAAACACAAGTAATAATTTGTTTGGCCTTATTTAAAAATTTAAAATGAAATTTAATGTAATGACATAAGCTTAAAATTGCCTTACTAGTTTTAAACATTTTTTTCTGATTTACTTTCCCAATATCACATAAC
>NW_018433553.1:0-265 GCF_002113885.1 Mizuhopecten yessoensis
CACCGTCCGTGTCCATGGTATGACGTTTCCGTTAGATGATATTTTAAAGTGGCCCAACCGTCCGTGTCCAGGGTATGAAGTTTCCATTAGATAAGACTTTAAAGGGGCCCCACCGTCCGTGCCCAGGGTAAGACGTTTCCGTTGGATAAGACTTTAAAATGAACCCTCCATCCTTGTCCAGGTTATGACGTTTCCGTTAGATAATAATTTAAAGTGGCCTCACCGTCCGTGTCCAGGGTATGACGTTTCCGTTTAGATACGACTT
>NW_018433554.1:0-265 GCF_002113885.1 Mizuhopecten yessoensis
ATGACGTAACAATCAATACCTGCTCACAAGAGCAGATAACTCTGCCATACGAAAAGACGGAATAGCATTGTTAAACATTCGATTTCCATAACCGAACTTCAAATATGTGTAACTGTTTTGTTTGTTTTTTGTTTCTAAACATTTGAAGATCATGCAAAGAGGGTCATTCAGATACGCTATCGGAAAATAAACTTAACTTATTAATTGACAATAATAAGACGCATGAATATGAATATTGAATCGGCTTGAAAAATGAAAAAAAAAA
>NW_018433555.1:0-265 GCF_002113885.1 Mizuhopecten yessoensis
CACCTAGACCTTATCTACACATCCTATGTACAGACATACATATATCCGATTAACACATCATGTATACAGACAAACTTAGACCTTATTTACACATCCTGCGTACAGACATACCTTGACCATACAAGGTATTCACATATCCGATGTACAGACACACTTTAATAGTATGTACATAACCTGTGAACATACACAAATCGACCTTATATACACATCCTTTGTACAGACTAATCTAGACCTTATCTATACATCCTGTGTACAGACAAAAAAA
>NW_018433556.1:0-265 GCF_002113885.1 Mizuhopecten yessoensis
GAGACAATCACATTAGAAATATGTATTCACCACTTCGTTTCCATTCCAGGTATATCAAATTATGCCTATTTATATTAAGAGTCATCATCATGTAATCCAGATCTGAATTAATGGAATATGTTCGCAAGCATACAAATCGAACGTGCACAGTTCAAATTGTATTTTACGAACTACAGACATTGTTCAGGAAGTTAAATCGCCTTATACATTGCAGAAGTCAATCGGGGCCATCTGTTGTCATTTCGGGGCCATTATTACCTATTAC
>NW_018433557.1:0-265 GCF_002113885.1 Mizuhopecten yessoensis
CTAGTTGGTTAGAGTGACAGCTATCACTAACCAGGTAGACTAGTTAGTTAGAGTTAGTTTATGTTTTGTTGTATGATGAGGATCATTTTCAATCCAAGATTGTCTACCACATTTGTTCTGTTAAATATTTCAGTTTCCATGAACTGTCCTTTACCAAATAAATGCTCTCTCTCCGTCTTTTTTTGCTATAAAAATTTGTTAATGTAAAGGTACTTACATACGTTCAGTGGAAACAAAATTGTCTTTACACAGTAATCTCCCCTTG
>NW_018433558.1:0-265 GCF_002113885.1 Mizuhopecten yessoensis
TTGACATTAATACTCAAAATGTTAAACTGTTTATGATTGGTACAGTCATTGTGGACTCCCTCCACGGCATATTATGCAGTTTTTACAAAAGTTAGTACACAGATATACAATGATGAATACACAACAACAGCAGAGGCGTCTAATAGTGGAGGCTACCAGTCTCTATGATAATCACTTATTTTTCTGAAACTGACCTGAGCAAGTTAACATGCTCCTAAGCATATTCAAAGTCGTCTTCCTTATCAAAACATGTGTCAAACATCAG
>NW_018433559.1:0-265 GCF_002113885.1 Mizuhopecten yessoensis
GGCCATGAATTTCCAATGAAATAATTCTTGTTACGAAACTTCATGGCCATGACCAGAGTTTGGATTTTAGATGGCTATAATTCACATGTATTTCATGGTTTGGTTTGTTAATTCATGGCCATGAAAAATCAAATTCATGGGTTTTCCCTACTTTTATGTCAACCCATGAAAATGTTAGGAACGAAATTTCATGGCCGATTTCATGGCTTTGGGATACTTTCATGGTATTTTCATGGTATTTTCATGGGTTTTATGTGCAGTAGTG
>NW_018433560.1:0-265 GCF_002113885.1 Mizuhopecten yessoensis
TTTTACCTCTGTTTCCCCTATTTGGCCCCGCAAATTTGCCACCAACGGGGGGCAGACCAACCGTTTATACAAAATTGAGTCTCCTTTGCCCTAGGATGCTCCAGACTAATTAAGGAAAAAATCCCTTTTTCCCTACGGTATAAAAAGGATTTCAAATGTTTTAACTCTATTGCCCCTATTGGGCCCCGTCCCTCTGCCCCCAGGGAGTCAAACACACACACACCGTTTATACAAAATTGAGTCCCCTTGGCCCAAGGATGTTCCA
>NW_018433561.1:0-265 GCF_002113885.1 Mizuhopecten yessoensis
TATATAGGGAAATAACACTTTTGTGTATATTTTATCCATTTTCAGTTGAAAATTACTCAAACTTAGTTAAAATAATCTTTGGTGAATTACATTGTAAAATTGGGATTTCTGCCCAATCTCCAGGGGCTAGGGCGGGGCCCCAAAGGGAACATTTACTAATATTTTAAAATTCTTATCCTTTGATGACATGACAAGTATAACATTGTATTTCACTACATTTCGCTACCAGTACCTATGATATAACTCAGGTGACCGCTAAGGCCCT
>NW_018433562.1:0-265 GCF_002113885.1 Mizuhopecten yessoensis
GTCAAATATGTTAAAACCTTAAAACACCTTCTTCTGAATAACCAAGAGGCCTAGGGTGCTGATGATTGACCAATAACATGCTGGGATGAAGGGCTAAATTTCAAGGTCACAGGGGTCAAATATGTTAAAAACTTAAGAACAATAATATCTTAATGAACCATTTTGTCTAAATTCATTATAATTGGGTATGTTATGTACATGTAGACCAGCTGTGTGAATCGTTTTACAGTAATTAAGTCAAAGGTCAACTTTAAGTCCTAAGTCA
>NW_018433563.1:0-265 GCF_002113885.1 Mizuhopecten yessoensis
ATACAAAACTGTGAAAAATACAGACTGTGAACAATACAAAACTGTAAAAATTACAAAACTGTGAAAAATACAGACTTTGAACAATACAAAACTGTGAAAAATACAAAACTGTGAAAATACAAAACTGTGAAAAATTACAGACTGTGAACAATACAAAACTGTGAAAAATACAAAACTGTTAAAACAACATCAGCATCAACATTATCATCATAATTATTTCGAATCATCATCATCATCATCATCATCATCATCATCATCATCATCA
>NW_018433564.1:0-265 GCF_002113885.1 Mizuhopecten yessoensis
AATTCTTTCCCCTTTTTCCCATCCCCTTCCTATAAAAAAATCCCTACTCTTTGCCCCATCCCCTTCCTATAAAATTCTTTGCTCTTTGCCCCCTCTCCTTCCTATAACATTCTTTGCTCTTTGCCCCCTCCCTTTCCTATGAAACTCTTACCTCTTTGCCCCCTCCCCTTCCTATAAAATTATTTCCACTTTTCCCCTCCCATTCCTATAAAATTCTTTCCTCTTTTCCCCCTCCCCTTCCTATAAAATTCTTTTCTCTTTGCCC
>NW_018433565.1:0-265 GCF_002113885.1 Mizuhopecten yessoensis
CTGGCAATGCTATTTAACCAGGAAAGTTATCATCAAAATTAATTAATTTGTCTCTTAATGTAACTGACTCCTCTGCATTTTGATCTTAAATATGCGTTATTGCACGAAAAATCAGGGGGGTTCTGTAGCGAAATCCGAACCGAGGCTCAACTCAATAGTGTGACAGCTCAATTATATGTAGTTTTCTGTTTCAAAACTATTTCAATTCATCACTGTTAATATATATCCCGCCTAAGGTTGCAAACTAGTATGGCATCTGCACGTT
>NW_018433566.1:0-265 GCF_002113885.1 Mizuhopecten yessoensis
AGACTGAAATGTCAAGATAAAGTCCCCGACAAAAAGATCTTTATGCAAACACTTACGCTTAGCATTTTTACACTACTCTTCAGGTGATAACTCCGCTGTGTTGGGCATAAGACGAAAATGCCTGATGAGCAATCCAATACGAAAAAACTATAGCTGTAGCTCGCTCCTAGGGAGGCTAGAAAAACGATTCAAAGACATACTGAGAGACTTTGCCATTGATCAGAAACTCTTTGGAAATCTTCGCTCAAGATCGTCCATCCTGGTG
>NW_018433567.1:0-265 GCF_002113885.1 Mizuhopecten yessoensis
TAACTTGACGTCGGTAACAGTATTGATTTTTTGGGTTGTTTTGCAGAGTTACAATATTCTTGGCAAAGATGTATTAAAGGTCTTTCTTCCATAGCATCATGTTAACACTTTTTATCTTTAGGAACGTATTAGGACGTACATATTCAATGCAGAGAGCAAGCACCTGCATGCTATGTTTACTAAACGTATTTATTTTGTTCTAGGACATCACTAGGTTGGAATTTCTCTGCTTTAACTTTGAGCAAGACTATTTCAGTCATTTTGA
>NW_018433568.1:0-265 GCF_002113885.1 Mizuhopecten yessoensis
TTGCCAAATATCTTCTTTGATTTCTTTCACGGCGTTTGAAAAAAAACATTTCTTTGTTGTTGGCGTCGCAATGTCATTGTCACTTTTTACCAAATTTTCCGGATATAAAAGAAATGTTAGAAAACGAATAATTTAGTATGAACTTTTGAGGAACAGAGAAATGCTACAGTTAGGTTCACATTTCATATTGTAGGATCGGACATCGACAATCTTTGGGTCCGACCCGAATTCTAAATGTATGAGGGACTCTTTAAGTCTTCATTGC
>NW_018433569.1:0-265 GCF_002113885.1 Mizuhopecten yessoensis
AATATAGTTTAATGTAATACCTTGATCTTCTCCCTCATAAACTCGAACAGCTTACCTTAACATTAAGTTGTAAACATAAATATATCACATGAATAAGTCAATGGAGAGAAACGGAAAGCAAAGCTTTAGTAAGACATTTCACAATATTTACGAGATGAGTTCTTTGAATGCGTTTAGCAGATTTCATATAAAATTCGATTTCTTGCGGAGACAAACTATTAAATAATGTCACCTATTCGTATATGTACCACTGAACATGCTGTAA
>NW_018433570.1:0-265 GCF_002113885.1 Mizuhopecten yessoensis
ACATCAAATTACTCATAAGACATTGAAATTTACACACTAAGATATATGCTTACTGTAAACTGTTTATTTCCTAGTTTTACGAGCGATACAAGTGTAATGGTAGAACCAATCGTACTTTTCTCGTCGCATCTAGGGCGGGAAATGTATTTAACAAACATTATGGGCGTTATCTGCTTTGGAAGTTTAGATAACGACCTTTTTTCATCATGACGTTTAACTAGTACTCACAATTAGCATGCTTCGGCAAAAAAGACGATGTTAATAG
>NW_018433571.1:0-265 GCF_002113885.1 Mizuhopecten yessoensis
TTATAACAGTGGTAATTGCTTTCATAAACATTACACATGTAATCACTATAGTATGTCTATGCAAAGCGAAAGTATGAAAAAATAGACATTATATAAAACTATGATCACCATGTATATACTCAAGTTAATTGTAATACAGACATACTGGGTATGGTTAAGTAAAACTGACCGGGTAGGATATAGTCAGAAGGCTGACAGACATAACAACATACACCATACCATACCATGTAGTCTGTTACCTTAGTTAAGGTATTTCATCCAGGTT
>NW_018433572.1:0-265 GCF_002113885.1 Mizuhopecten yessoensis
TGATGTGCTGACGGATTGTCGAAATGCTCTCAACCTTCCTCGCAATCTTTTTATGATTGTTCTTAAGAACTCAGCTGTTCGCACCCTTCTTCTTCTCTGAAAGATATTCTCTTTTACCATCTTAAACCAGTTTTCCACTGTATTGTTTGTGTCCCTCGTTAAATCGCCCTCAAGAAGACATCCACTCCACAACGGAAATAGAGGCATATACTTAGTGAATGCTTCATGTGCTTCCGAAGAGAAATACGCATTTGTGCAGGGACCC
>NW_018433573.1:0-265 GCF_002113885.1 Mizuhopecten yessoensis
TTGAAATGTTGAACTCTGCGTCCTCTTGTTTCTACAAAACAAAACCTAAACATACAACCCTGAACAAGGAAGCAAACAAACAAATTTAAGATTTGGAATACCCTGCTTTTAGAATCATTTTGTAGCTATTATTGAGGTTTAGTGTAGAAAATCTTAGGACAAGACTTATCATTATACATCTAATCATGTCGACTATAAACATATACAGAAAATTTTAATTATCTGAGTCGACATCAACAAAACAACATCAAACAGTCAAGTTGTT
>NW_018433574.1:0-265 GCF_002113885.1 Mizuhopecten yessoensis
CAACAACATTTGCCTTCTCAATGCAATGCAATGGAAGGACGCAGAACAAATGTAAATATAAATTGTTGTATATATACATATACATGCAGGAGTTACCTCTCTTTGTATTGATTCTAGATTTTATGCTAGGCATGTCTGTCTATTGTCAATTTTAATGGAATATTGACTAATCAGAAAAAAAAACCCACCGCTTTGTTGTTGAATCCACCAGCTTTTCATGTTGAGTTATTAAACAAATATCACACATGCACAAATCCGGTGATGA
>NW_018433575.1:0-265 GCF_002113885.1 Mizuhopecten yessoensis
TGTAGACATGCATCGAAACCTACGTAAATGCCACGCTTTGCTTGCAGTTTTGTGTAACATTGAACAACATATGTTGTTCCAGCTTAATATAGAAAATGTAATTTGACAAAAGCACCGACATCTATTTCACTATATGTTATAGTTTGAACTTCCGTGTAATGTATAAATGCGGATATATTTTTTTTTTTAAACGTGATCAAACATCACATTAGCTGATTTTAATCAAGCCCCTTAACGTTATCTTTCATCCCTTGCAAAACCAAAA
>NW_018433576.1:0-265 GCF_002113885.1 Mizuhopecten yessoensis
TGACGTGTCATTTTAACTGATTTTAAAGATTTCAGCAGAATTGCCATTATTAAATTGAAGGCGTTTAAAATGTGAAAGATACAGAAAATGTGTAAAGACAATAAAATGCATATTTACCAATAATAACATAAATCACAAAATATTACAGCAGATACTGGCGACTACCATAGTACTATCATCATAAGCTATATAAGTTAGATCGTCCCTCTTCTTTTCCTTTATCTGTTTCATGGATTTTACTCAATGACACAACCTACGGCAAAAC
>NW_018433577.1:0-265 GCF_002113885.1 Mizuhopecten yessoensis
CCCAGTCAACTGTTGGTCTGGTGTCAATATTCTTGGAACCTATCCTGCCGAAAGTTGGTTAATGTGATTGACATCAGACAGATTTCCGGTATCAGAAATATGATGGATGGTTACTCCTCTGTCATTTATCACCATACAATCCACAACATCAACTTGAAGATAAGTAGTTGCATCTTCAGTGCTGGTTCTCCCTCGCTTGAACACACCAGTCCAATTATTACTAATTGAAAATGAAGGACAGTCATCACCAAGAATATTTTCGATG
>NW_018433578.1:0-265 GCF_002113885.1 Mizuhopecten yessoensis
TTAACTTACGGTTTATACAGAAAACAGAGACTCGGTCGGGGCATGCGAGAGTTGATCGCAGTGGTATAGAAATCCGAAAATTCATTCCCTGAAATGATCCTTAGAACAGTCTTCTAAGAATAACATTTGCAAAATTTTCATGAATCCTGACGATTTAAAACTAAGTCGAAAATAGCAGAAAACTTAATAAATTTCTACTTGTCTTCTGTTGATATGTTTAAGGAGAATAAACTAGAACATATGTCAATACAAAAACTAGAAATAT
>NW_018433579.1:0-265 GCF_002113885.1 Mizuhopecten yessoensis
ATAAATAGTAATTGAATGTGGAAGGTGAAGCTAACACTGGGCAAAAAGCGAAAGTTAGACAGAGTGAACATTTCCTGGTATACAGTATTTTATTTTATTTTGAAAAAAATCAGAGACGCGTAAAAAAACCAATCAAATCTTTATTTCTCGCACCTCCGACAGAAATATCCCACGTCACACCCCATGCTAGATTTTTGCATTATAAATGTTCTGTTTTGCTGTTAAATGTATAGTTTTGATGTTGTTAGATATTTGATGTTGTAGA
>NW_018433580.1:0-265 GCF_002113885.1 Mizuhopecten yessoensis
AAAGAGGTGCTTGATGTACCTGGTATTAAATCCATTACATCATTTATGCTGGTATCGATAGGAGAGGTGCTATTGGCCAAGGCAGGATTTTTTTGTTCCAGGGGCTTCAAACTTTTATATGAACCTGTCCCTGTTGACTCCTCGGTACCTTCAGGATTTGGTCGAGACGATACATGTTCTTCCCCCTCTTTATCTTTTTTCGTGCCATCCTCTTCAGCAACCCCTCTTTTACGAACTGTCCTTGAAGCCATTCTGTGAGTAATGT
>NW_018433581.1:0-266 GCF_002113885.1 Mizuhopecten yessoensis
TAATTGTCTTAGGGTGTGACTGATAGGGCAATAGACAGAACGTAGATAACTGAAGTATACATCACATGGTCATCAGTAATTGTCTTAGGGTGTGACTGATAGGGCGATTGACAGTACATAGGAAACTGAAGTATACATCACATTGTCATCAGTAATTATCTTAGGGTGTGACTGAGAGGGCAATAGACAGAACGTAGGAAACTGAAGTATACATCACATTATCATCAGTAATTGTCTTAGGGTGTGACTGATAGGGCGATAGACAG
>NW_018433582.1:0-266 GCF_002113885.1 Mizuhopecten yessoensis
TATGATATAGGTTTATACTGTAGTAAATGGTATGATATAGATTTAATCTGTAGTAAATGGTATGATATAGATAAATACTGTAGTAAATGGTATGAAATAGGTAAAAACTGTAGTATATGGTATGATATAGATATATACTGTAGTATATGGTATGATATAGGTAAATACTGTAGCGTATGGTATGATATAGGTATACACTATAGTAAATGGCATGATATAGATAAATACTGTAGTAAATGGTATGGTATAGGTAAATACTGTAGTAA
>NW_018433583.1:0-266 GCF_002113885.1 Mizuhopecten yessoensis
TCTGCAAAAAGTTCCGATTTTTTTCAAGGAAGATGACTCTCACCCAAATCGAAGTGATTGTAAAATGTAAAATAGATTAATTATAAAGCCATTGTGTATATTTTGTTCAATTTCCCATTCTATATGTATAGATCTTTGTGTCCTGTTTGCTTTTAGCTTGTAGATAATCACTTTTATCCGTACAAATCCAATAAAAAACACTTTGTGTAACATGTGTTATTTATTTTGCGATAAATAAAATATTTGTAGGGTTAATTAGAAATGCT
>NW_018433584.1:0-266 GCF_002113885.1 Mizuhopecten yessoensis
ACAACAGTAGAGGAAAACATGACAAACACAATTCTACAGAAACACGTACAGCAGTAGAGGAAAACGTGACAAACACAATTCTACAGAAACACAACAGTAGAGGGAAACATGACACTCACAACTCTACAGAAACTGAACAGTAGAGGAAAACATGACAAACACAATTCTACAGAAACACAACAGTAGAGGGAAACATGACACTCACAATTCTACAGAAACTGAACAGTAGAGGAAAACATGACAACCACAATTCTACAGAAACACAA
>NW_018433585.1:0-266 GCF_002113885.1 Mizuhopecten yessoensis
CTACGACATATATCTACTGTATTACAATAATGGTCACCTCGCTACTTGACTCTACGACATATATCTACTGTATTACAATAATGGTCACCTCGCTACCAGACTCTACGACATATAACTACTGTATGACAATAATGGTTACCTCGCTACCGGACTCTACAACATATATCTACTGTATGACAATAATGGTAACCTCGCTACTTGACTCTACCACATATATCTATTGTATGACAATAATGGTCACCTCGCTACCAGACTCTACCACATAT
>NW_018433586.1:0-266 GCF_002113885.1 Mizuhopecten yessoensis
GAAGCGTCCATCTAACTAGAAGATCAAAATATACCTCTGAAAAGGATTTGGCGGACAACATCAAAACAAACCCAAAGCCGTTCTGGAAATATGTTCAAACTAAAACAAAAACAGCAACGTTCATCACCAGAGTCAAAAAGGATAAAGGAGAAATGAGCACCTAAGACTTGGAGACGGCCAACGTTATGAACACTTTCTTTGCTAGTGTATTTTTTGACGATAGCGAAGTAGTTTTGCCTGAGTTTGAGTAAAGACCATACAATAGC
>NW_018433587.1:0-266 GCF_002113885.1 Mizuhopecten yessoensis
TGGCCCTTTACCTCTCCAACAGAAGGTATACTAACAGTAAACTTTATTGGGTCTTTACCTCTCCTACAGAAGGTATACTAACAGTAAACTTTGCTGGGCCTTTACCTCTCCAACAGAAGGTTTATTAACAGTAAACTTTGCTGGGTCNTTACCTCTCCAACAGAGGATATACTTACCATAAACTTTGCTGGGTCTTTACCTCTCCTACAGAAGGTTTACTTACAGTAAACTTTGCTGGGCCTTTACCTCTCCTACAGAAGGTATAC
>NW_018433588.1:0-266 GCF_002113885.1 Mizuhopecten yessoensis
TAATAGAGCGTTCATCTAAAAGGGATACGACCTTCGTCTAATAGAATGTTCATCTGAAAGTGATACAGCCTTCGAATAATAGAGCGTTCATCTAAAAGTGATACAACCTTCGTCTAATAGAGCGTTCATCTGAAAGTGATACAACCTTCGTCTAATAGAGCGTTTCTCTAAAAGTGATACAACCTTCCTCTAATAGAGCGTTCATCTAAAAGGTATTCAAACTTCGTCTAATAGAGCGTTCATTTAAAAGGGATACGACCTTCGTC
>NW_018433589.1:0-266 GCF_002113885.1 Mizuhopecten yessoensis
TACCAACTTGTTTTTACATGTTGAAAGACCTGTATACAAGTCTATTCCTGGGTGGATTATATGGACTGTCTTGTCTGCAGAGAGCCTTGCGTATAGTTTACCATTGTCACTCCATTTATCACTGACCCGATAATCGAATGATAAACTATCCATCAAGTGTTGTTTTCCCGCGAAAGGTCATCCCTGATAACTTTANCTGAGCTTGTGACGTTTCTGGATACATTTTATTTTTGTACGGCGACACATAAATTTGACGATGATAGGTC
>NW_018433590.1:0-266 GCF_002113885.1 Mizuhopecten yessoensis
TACATAGAATAGTCTTACCTTCGTCTTCCGGTTGTATTGTTAGAATTAAAATGGATCGTTATCTTTGGAATGCAGATCTTGCTTTGGCCAGACTACTTTTAATGTCTCTTTGTGTTTGGTTTTCTGTGCTAACAACTGTACCTAGATATATGAATTTGTCAACCTGCTGAATTTCTGTGCCCTCAGCATCTAGTCACAAGTTTGATGTAGTGTTTAGCCGCATTTCCTTGGGTCTTTTTTGCATTGAGTTTTAGCCCATTCGTCTT
>NW_018433591.1:0-194 GCF_002113885.1 Mizuhopecten yessoensis
CTAGTATTTGTCTGTGTGGGACATGGAACCTTAAGGAAAGTCGTGACATCATTTTGTTATGTCCGGTGTTCTATTACCGTCATTGTATTATGTCCGGTGTTGTATTACCGTCATTGTATTATGTCCGGTGTTCTATAACCGTCATTGTATTATGTCCGGTGTTCTATAACCGTCATTGTATTATGTCCGGTGTT
>NW_018433592.1:0-266 GCF_002113885.1 Mizuhopecten yessoensis
TGTTCATCAGTAACCAACAATACTGTATATACCGTTATAAACAGATCAATGTTCATCAGTAACCAACACTTCCGTACGTACCGTTATAAACAGAACCATGTTCATCAGTAACCAACACTACTGTACGTACCGTTATAAACAGAACCATGTTCATCAGTAACCAACAATACCGTACGAACCGTTATAAACAGAACCATGCTCATCAGTAACCAACAATACTATACGTACCGTTATAAACAGAACCATGTTCATCAGTAACCAACACT
>NW_018433593.1:0-266 GCF_002113885.1 Mizuhopecten yessoensis
CACACACTATAGGACCTGCCTAGCATACATATTTCTCACTGAGCAATCGAGGACCACACACACTATAGGACCTTTCTAGCATACATATTTCTTGCTTAGCATTGGAGGACCACACACACTATAGGACCTGTCTAGCATACATATTTCTCACTGAGCATTGGGGGACCACACACACTATAGGACCTGCCTAGCATACATATTTCTCACTGAACATTGGAGGACCACACACACTATAGGACCTTTCTAGCATACATATTTCTCACTGA
>NW_018433594.1:0-266 GCF_002113885.1 Mizuhopecten yessoensis
AAAAAGTACTTGTTTTCGGGTCTTTTATTATATCATTGATAATATGTATTCCCTTCTTATACCATTCTTTATAAAATACAGTTCTATTTTCTATTGTTAAAAAGTTACTATGCCAAATAGGTGTTTTCAGTATTGTCCTATTCCCATTTATCAAATTTTCTTTCTTATCATGGAGGGTTTTCCCAAGAGTTTAGAACATCTTTCCAAAACGGATTCTTGCATATTTTTTTCACAAATATATAAGTATTCTGATCCACAGTTAGCCA
>NW_018433595.1:0-266 GCF_002113885.1 Mizuhopecten yessoensis
CTGTCCTTTACAGTCTACACCTGTCTTTTACAGTCTACACCTGTCATTAACAGTCTACACCTGTCCTTACACCTGTCTTTTACAGTCTACACCTGTCCTATGCAGTCTACACCTGTCATTTACAGTCTACCCCTGTCCTTTACAGTCTACACCTGTCATTTACAGTCTACACTTGACCTTTACAGTCTACACCTGTCCTTTGCAGTCTACACCTGTCATTTACAGTCTACACCTGTCCTTACACCTGTCTTTTACAGTCTACACCT
>NW_018433596.1:0-266 GCF_002113885.1 Mizuhopecten yessoensis
TGTAAGTATTGATACAACATCTGACAACGTAAGCATTGATACAACCTCTGACAATGTAAGCATTGATACAACATATGACAATATCAGAATTCATACAACATCTGACAATGTAAGCATTGATAAACATCTGACAATGTAAGCATTGATACACCATTTGACAACGTAAGCATTCAAACAATATCTGACAATGTTATCATTCATTCATACAACATCTGACAACCTAAGCATTGATAAACATCTGACAATGTAAGCATTGATACACCATC
>NW_018433597.1:0-266 GCF_002113885.1 Mizuhopecten yessoensis
GGAGTTACTTACTTCTGTCTGGCCTGAGATTTTCGTATGCTACAGAGTTATTTACTTCTGTCTGGCCTGAGATTTTCGTATGCTACAGGAGTTACTTACTTCTGTCTGGCCTGAGATTTTCGTATGCTACAGGAGTTACTTACTTCTGTCTGGCCTGAGATTTTCGTATGCTACAGGAGTTACTTACTTCTGTCTGGCCTNTTACAGGAGTTACTTACTTTTGTCTGGCATGAGATTTTCGTATGCTACAGGAGTTACTTACTTCT
>NW_018433598.1:0-266 GCF_002113885.1 Mizuhopecten yessoensis
AGAGATACAGGGATGGGTTGAAAGACCAGTATCAGTGGGGGTGTAAATTACTGGTGTATAAGAGATACAGGGATGGGTTGAAAGACTAGTATCAGAAGGGGAAGGTTTCTCATTTATAAGAGATAAAGGGATGGGTTGAAAGACTAGTTTTAGGGGGGTGGGTTAGTTTTCTCATGTATATTATAAGAGATACAGGGACGGGTTGAAAGACTTAATATCAGTGGGGGTGGGTTAGTTTTCTCATGTATATTATAAGAGATACAGGG
>NW_018433599.1:0-266 GCF_002113885.1 Mizuhopecten yessoensis
AATAGCCGAACTAGACATGTCTTGTATAACTCCGTGCAAAATGCCAATTTAAATAGCCGAACTAGACATGTCTTGTATTATGCCGTGCAAAATGCCGATTAAAATGGCAGAATTAGACATGTCTTTTATTACGCCGTGCAAAATGCCGATTTAAATTGACGATCTAGACATGTATTGTATTACACCGTGCAAAATGCCGATTTAAATTGCCGATCTAGACTTGTCTTGTATTACGCCGTGCAAAATGCCGATTAAAATGGCAGAAT
>NW_018433600.1:0-266 GCF_002113885.1 Mizuhopecten yessoensis
AAGTCGTTATACATGTAGGATGAAACAAGTAGACGGTCATTATAGAATTAAGGTACATGTAGTAGGCAGTCGAAATAGGATGAAGCTAGTAGGCCGTCATTATAGGATTGTGGTAGTAGGCAGTCGAAATAAGATGAATGCAGAAGGCAGTCTTGATATTATAGAAGTAGTAAAAAGTCGTACTAGGATGATGTAGTAGGCTGTCGTAATAGGATAGAGGAAGTAGGCAGTCGTCATTGGATGGATAGTAGGCAGACATAATATGA
>NW_018433601.1:0-266 GCF_002113885.1 Mizuhopecten yessoensis
TCACTTGAAAGTTCAACATACCAATACTTGCTGTTACTGAAACAATTTAATATTATCCCTGTTAATCGAATATGCAACGTACCAATACTGGCTGTCACTGAAACGACTTAAGATGAATCCCTGTTACTCGAATGTTCAACGTACCAATACTGGCTGACACTGAAACGACATAAGATTAATTTCTTTTACTCGAATGTTCAACGTACAAATACTGTCTGTTGCTGAAATAACTTAAGATTACTCCCTGTTACTCGAATGTTCAACGT
>NW_018433602.1:0-266 GCF_002113885.1 Mizuhopecten yessoensis
TCATTATCACACACACACACTAATTTGTGGTTTGATAGAACTGATTATTAACACACACACACAAATCAGTGGTTTGATAGAACTGATCATTATCACACACACATACATCTGTGGTT
Organism: Mizuhopecten yessoensis; assembly: GCF_002113885.1. Lineage (NCBI taxonomy): Eukaryota > Metazoa > Mollusca > Bivalvia > Pectinida > Pectinidae > Mizuhopecten > Mizuhopecten yessoensis. The sequence goes on from NW_018433602.1 coordinate 117, forward strand.
TGATAGAACTGATCAGTATCACACACACACAAATCTGTGGTTTGATAGAACTGATCATTATCACACACACTAATCTGTGGTTTGANTTGATCATTATCACACACATAATCTGTGGTTTGATAGAACTGATCATTATCACACACACATAAA
>NW_018433603.1:0-266 GCF_002113885.1 Mizuhopecten yessoensis
TTGGAATGAAAGGATTTGGTCCATATTTGGTGTGGAGCATGCTTGAGTAAAGGAGAACCAATTTTGTATAAATGGTTGGTGTGGCCCCCCTGGGACTTGAAGGGCAGGGCCCAATAGGGGAAATATAGGTAAAACCTTTATAATCCTTCATCTACCATAGGGATTAAGGGATATTATCCTAATTTAGTCTGGAGCATCCTTAGTCAAAAGGGACTCAATTTTGTATAAACGGTGTGTTTGACCCCTCTGGAGGCAGAGAGGCGGGG
>NW_018433604.1:0-266 GCF_002113885.1 Mizuhopecten yessoensis
TGTGTAATCCTATATAATACACATGCGTGTTGATATAGCTATAATCATAATTTGTAATCCTATATAATATATAAACGTGTTGATATAGCTATAATTATAAAGTGTAATCCCATGTAATATGTAAGCGTGTTGATACAGCTATAATTATAATGTGTAATCCTATATAATACACAAGCTTGTTGATATAGCTATAACTATAATGTGTTATCGTATATAATACCCAAGCGTGTTGATATAGCTATAATTATAATGTGTAATCCTATATA
>NW_018433605.1:0-266 GCF_002113885.1 Mizuhopecten yessoensis
ATACTATATTCATCCACGTTTTAAAGACTGGGATCTACTTCAATTATCAATGGAACAAGCACTAAATATTAATAAAAATCTTGTTATTTTAGGTGATTTTAATGAAGATATATTAATTCCAGATAAATCTAGAAATGTTAAGAATTTACTAAATAACTTCAATCTAACTCAACTAATGAAAGAACCAACTCACATTACAGAGAACTCAAGTACTTTAATTGATTTGATAATTATTAGTAACTAAATCCAAAATACCTCAGCTGGTG
>NW_018433606.1:0-266 GCF_002113885.1 Mizuhopecten yessoensis
AGTATATTGTTCTATCATTCAGTATATTGTCTATCATTCAGTATAATGTTCTATGTTTTATCATTCAGTATATTGTTCTATCATTCAGTATATTGTTCTATGTTCTATCATTCAGTATATTGTTCTATGTTCTATCATTAAGTATATTGTTCTATCATTCAGGATATTGTTCTATCATTCAGTTTATTGTTCTATCATTCAGTATATTGTTCTTTCATTCCGTATATCGTTCTATCATTCAGTATATTGTTCTATCATTCAGTATA
>NW_018433607.1:0-266 GCF_002113885.1 Mizuhopecten yessoensis
GATATACATGCAGTGGGATACAACAGGTCTATAACGATATACATGAAGTGGGGTACAACAGGTCTATTACGACAGCATGCAGTGGGATACAACAGGTCTATTACGATATACATGCAGTGGGTTACAACAGGTCTATTACGATAAACATGCAGTGGGTTACAACAAGTCTATTACGATAGACATGCAGTGGGATACATTAAGTCTATTAGGATAAACATGCTGTGGGATACAACAGGTCTATTAGGATAAACATGCAGTGGGATACA
>NW_018433608.1:0-266 GCF_002113885.1 Mizuhopecten yessoensis
AAATACCATAGTCATAGAGGATACTCGACATCCACTCAGTATATAGATACAAAAGTCATAGAGGAAACTCGACATCCACTCTGTATGTAAATACCATAGTCATAGATGATACTCGACATTCACTTTGTATATAAATACCAGTCATAGAGGATACTCGACATCCTCTCTGTATATAAATACCATAGTCATAAAGGATACTCGACATACCCTCTGTATGTAATTACCACAGTTATAGAGATTACTCGAAATCCTCTCTGTATGTAAAT
>NW_018433609.1:0-266 GCF_002113885.1 Mizuhopecten yessoensis
AATATCATTCCTTCCTTGGTAGAACCTATGATCTTATCACAACGTCGTATTCTGATTGAAAATGCACCCTGTTTATCTCAATCGGGAACTGCCACTTGACTGTAGGTCATGCATGCTACACGCAACTTCCGGTAAAATACTTCAGTTAATGAGCTCAGATATTCATAAACGAGACATAACGTCACTAAACAAACTGCAAATAAAACCCATTACCACGGACACAAGTTCACTCACAAGTCATTGGATATAATCTTATTCTTAGTTAG
>NW_018433610.1:0-266 GCF_002113885.1 Mizuhopecten yessoensis
ATTTTCAAATTCTTATCCTTTGATGACATGACAAGTGTTGTATTTTAACTTAGTATACATGCTGATTTCCTCATCACATCTAAACAATAAAATAAAGCTACCAGTACCTATGATATAACTCAGGTGACCGCTAAGGCCTTGGGCCTCTTGTTTCTAGTTAATAACGTAAACGTACCTTGAAAATGTCTGACTCCCCAAATGGTGTTTTTCTTAGGGTTTTTTGACTCAATTTCTTTCATGTCTTCTTCACTGATGATTTAAATCGT
>NW_018433611.1:0-266 GCF_002113885.1 Mizuhopecten yessoensis
GAATGACTTTGAGCCACTTTCAATGTCACTGGGGTCAGATGTCTTTAAATCTTCTAACGACTTCTTCTCAATAACCAAAAGGCCTAGGGTACTGATATTGGGCCTGTAGCATGCTGGGATGAAGGGCTACCAAGTTTGTTCGAATGAATGACTTTGAGCCACTTTCAATGTCACTAGGGTCAAATGTCATAAAATCTTCAAACGACTTCTTCTCAATAACTAAAAGGTCCAGGATAATGAAATTCGGCCTGTAGCATGCTGGAATG
>NW_018433612.1:0-266 GCF_002113885.1 Mizuhopecten yessoensis
AGCCGAGGCTCACTGTGGGGAATAACAGCCGAGGCTCACTGTGGGCAATATCAGCCAAGGCTCACTGTGGGCAATATCAGCAGAGGCTCACTGTGGGGAATATCAGCCTCATCGAACCACAAAACACTACATGGGACACAGAGTATCCCAAAACCAATAGAAATTGACACCTAATGATTTATTAACCCATTCTACCCTGTAGACACATTTGCTGTCTTCTTGTTCAAAGGTTGGAATAGTACATTATGAAACTTCAGGGGTGAATG
>NW_018433613.1:0-266 GCF_002113885.1 Mizuhopecten yessoensis
TCAACCGTTTTAAAGTTATGGCCCAGGGACTATGTCTCCAAGAGTGGGGACAGACCAAGTAGGGACATCCTTGAAGCAAATGTGCATTCTTCGCTTTATACTCAGCAATTGTATATATGGTTATATGGTTGGGATCTCAACCATTTCCAAGTAATACATTTTATTGGCCCCACCTCTTAGCCCCGGGGGGTCAGCCCCACCATTTGTACAATTTTGAATCAATGCCTCCCATGAATACCTCCGACCAAATATGATCAATATCCATG
>NW_018433614.1:0-266 GCF_002113885.1 Mizuhopecten yessoensis
AGGCGAAACGGACAGAAGAAGCGGAAAAACCTACTAGTTATTTTTATTTTTTTAATCTAATAAATAGAACTTATATCTCAAGAATATTACAAAAATTACAAATCGACAATAACAACATAATAACAAAACAGGAAGTCATATTACAGGAAGTTTGCTCATTTTATAAAAAAAACATTATGGTGTCTCTAACAGCACAGTTGATAATATACAAAATGTAAACCTGACATGTTATCTTAATAATAATGAAATCCCTAAACTATCTCGAG
>NW_018433615.1:0-266 GCF_002113885.1 Mizuhopecten yessoensis
TAGTTTGTTACAAGTCATCAGTGACATCTGTACTGTATATTTTATATCCTAGTCTGTAGTCATCAGTGACATCTATACTGTATATTTTATGTCCTAGTTTGGTGTCATCAGTGACATCTGTACTGTATATTTAATGTCTTAGTTTGGTGTTACAGTGACATCTGTACTGTATATTTAATGTCCTAGTTTGCTATTACAGTGACATCTGTACTGTATATTTAATGTCCTAGTCTGTAGTCATCAGTGACATCTGTACTGTATATTTA
>NW_018433616.1:0-266 GCF_002113885.1 Mizuhopecten yessoensis
TCGTTTTGGTGCGGTATGCTATGAACTCTTTTTCGTTGAATTTAAGTATGAAAAAATATGAATTTCTGCCTCCTTGTCCACACCTGCAATTAGGAACGCAGTTGGCAATGAACATAATCTATGAAGGGCGTCAGCGATCCATAAACATAATACCGTATACGCCATCTAAATGAAGTTCATTTCGTATATTAACCTCCGACAAATGGTTAAAATGCTTTACTAAGGGAAAAAAGGTCGGAGCGGGTAACAGTGATTAATATGGTAGC
>NW_018433617.1:0-266 GCF_002113885.1 Mizuhopecten yessoensis
ACATGTATAGTATATGTTTATAGTATTAGGTGTATAACATTATATTTACATGTATAATATATGTTTATAGTATTAGGTGTATAACATTGTATATACATGTATAGTATATGTTTATTATATTAGGTGTATAACATTGTATATACATGTATAGTATATGTTTATAGTATTAGGTGTAAACATTGCATATACATGTATAGTATATGTTTATAGTATAAGGTGTGTAACATTATATATACATGTATAGTATATGTTTATAGTATTAGGTG
>NW_018433618.1:0-266 GCF_002113885.1 Mizuhopecten yessoensis
ACTAAAGGTAGAACTATGTCCCCGGCGTAATGTGATTTACTAAAGGTAGAACTATGTCCCCGGCCTAATATGATTTACTAAAGGTAGAACTATGTCCCCGGCCTAATGTGATTCACTAAAGGTAGAACTATGTACCTGGCCCATTGTGATTTACTAAAGGTAGAACAATGTCACTGGTCCATTGTGATTTACTAAAGGTAGAACTTTGTACCTGGCCCATCGTGATTTACTAAAGGTAGAACTATGTCCCCGGCGTAATGTGATTT
>NW_018433619.1:0-266 GCF_002113885.1 Mizuhopecten yessoensis
GCCATGCTAACATGGGATGTTGCCTTGTAAGTCAGACTGGTCTAGTCCATGCTAATATGTGATGTTGTCTAAGTCGGGCTGGTAAAGGACATGCTAACATGGGATGGTGTCAATAAGTCAGGCTTGTCTAGGCCATGCTAACATGGGATGTTGTCTGTAAGTCAGACTGGTTAAGGCCATGCTTACATGGGATGTTGTCTGTAAGTCATGCTGGTTAAGGTCATGCTAATATGGGATGGTGTCTGTAAGTCAGGCTGGTTAAGGCC
>NW_018433620.1:0-266 GCF_002113885.1 Mizuhopecten yessoensis
AATAAACGGTATCAGGTACGTACTGATAGGAGGTATGGATAGGGTATATACATTATAACAGACATTATAACAGACATAAATACGTTATCAGGTACGTACGGATAGGAGGTATGGATAGGGGTATATACATTATAACAGACACATATACGTTATCAGGTACGTATTGATAGGAGGTATGGGTAGGGGTATGTACATAATAACAGATATATATACGTTATCATGTACGCACTGATAGGAGGTATGGGTAGGGGTATATACATTATAAC
>NW_018433621.1:0-266 GCF_002113885.1 Mizuhopecten yessoensis
CATTACTGGTTGCGTACTTTATCCTTCAATTATATCAAAAAAAAATTACGAGAAATAAAATCTATATATAACAACATCTATATCAGGGTAATTGCCGTGTGCTGGAGAAGGACAATACGTTATGACGTTATTTATATGGTTTGCCACGGTATACAATTAATGGTTAATCTCAAATACATGTATGACTATTTAGTTTATATTTAAGCAATTTAATGATATACTTTTCCGTCTTTTTTTTCTAAAACAGTGTCCGTGTTTATACTTAT
>NW_018433622.1:0-266 GCF_002113885.1 Mizuhopecten yessoensis
GAAAACAAACAACATGTAACTTATATATTTATAGAATAACAAACAAGATCGGACGACTATCACAGTCAGATGACAAACAACATGTAACTTATATATTTATAAGATAACAATCATGATCGGAATACTATCACTGTCAGATAACAAACAACATGTAACTTATATATGTATAAGATAACAAACAAGATCGGACGACTATCACTGTCAGATGACAAACAACATGCAACTTATATATTTATAAGATAACAAACAAGATCGGACTACTATCA
>NW_018433623.1:0-266 GCF_002113885.1 Mizuhopecten yessoensis
TGAGGTTGGTGTGATGGTCGTACCGGTAGTTGTATGTATCTATGAGTTGTTCTCTATTGCATACGAAACTTCTTATAACCACAACCAGTAATATCGTTTTGGCGCAATCTCACAGGTAAGAAAACTTCTTATAACCACAACCAGTAATATCGTTATGACGCAATCTCACAGGTAAGTAAACTTCTTATAACCACCACCAGTAATATCGTTATGACGCAATATCACAGGTAAGCAAACTTCTTATAACCACAACCAGTAATATCGTT
>NW_018433624.1:0-266 GCF_002113885.1 Mizuhopecten yessoensis
TATTTAAAATGATCAATGGTGACAATTTAAAACAAGAAAATGTTTTTTCTGTTGATATGGTTTTCATTAATATTGACCCTGTTTCCCTAAAATGGATATAGGTCGATCATTATTGCTATTGTTTGTCAGATTTAACGAAAGTCTGATCCCAAGATGACTACAGCTCTGTGGTATTGTAAGCGTGGGGGTTGCGAGCGAGTGAACCCATTGGATCCCAGGCTGGCAGAACTACAGGCGTTTGGTTGAGAACGTCCAGGATTTCAGAT
>NW_018433625.1:0-266 GCF_002113885.1 Mizuhopecten yessoensis
AAACTTTGATAAACTTGATTAAATTAACATAAATTAACTGGAAACCTTCAACTATTCTATTATTAAGAGAAGTAGAAAATTCGTCCCAGTCGATGAATCCAATTCGTTTTATCCTATTCTATCATATGTGTCTGTCTGTCGCGATCGAGTTTCTGTTTAATAAATGCCTTTAAAATGGTCAAATTTCAACAAAATTTGGTATAAACATCACGGCAAGCATAGTCGTCAATTATATAAGAAATAATCCCACATAATGTTACCACGGA
>NW_018433626.1:0-266 GCF_002113885.1 Mizuhopecten yessoensis
AAGTTGTTTACATGAGTGGACATCTCTTAATTAGCAGTCATCTTACTTTTGCACTTTTATTAGCTCACTCACCTGCCCAAAGGGTAAGTGAGCTTATGCCGTGGTGCGTCAGCCATCCATCTGTCAATGGCATTTGGTGTCAACCTTTTACTTTAAACAACATCTGAAGAATAACCAAAAGGACCAGGATGATATTTGGCAAGTATGCTTGGATGAATATTAAGGGCTACCAAATTTGTTCAAATGAATGACCTTGAAATTCAAGG
>NW_018433627.1:0-266 GCF_002113885.1 Mizuhopecten yessoensis
GCAACCCAAAACCATCCGCAGGCTGGTAAGGGCGGCCCAAGGATACCCTAAGCCAGGGAAACCGGCCTCTTGTCCAGCAAACCCAACACCTGGGGGGAAACCCCCCAGGTTCCCAGAAGAATGAAACTCGGTACCGGACCTAATAGGACCGAGTCCGGGTGACTGACCGGGAGGGTACACCTGACCAGCATTGATGCCGGGATTAGTGAGCTGCGCTTCATTAATACCGGTAGACACAGACAATCCCGAAAGAAAGTCTGTTGTCA
>NW_018433628.1:0-266 GCF_002113885.1 Mizuhopecten yessoensis
TAGCCGTTCATGATTACTGAAAAACGCAAGTTCAAGCGCGCACGAGATTAATTCCACGTGTTTCGCGAAATGTAAACAAATATGAAGATGCTGTCTCGTAATCCAAATACACGTTGTGATAAGGCTGTAAGTTTACATAAAGTTCCAAAGAAGGGTCCAAAAGATCACTGTCCCATTATGTAATCGTGGTCAAGGTATAATTCGAATATCCAATGAAGTACGTAAAACTTATAAGTTGTCAAACTCTCTGAAAAACTTCCTGTCTT
>NW_018433629.1:0-266 GCF_002113885.1 Mizuhopecten yessoensis
ATAATAAAGGCCTACAGCTATTGAATAGTTTAATATTATTTATTTATTTGTCAGTATTTGATAGGTTTTAGTTCTCAATATCCAAGAAAAAAGGTGGTTAGTGTAAAAACAATATTGTACATAATGTAATCAGTTAACAAGTACATGAGTGGAGAAAGGTGCATTCTGAGAAGAAAGGAAATTTATACATACCAATAAAATGGAGAGATCTATAATGAGTAAAGTCCACAATTTCACCATTCACCAGAACATCTGCTACCCTGATC
>NW_018433630.1:0-266 GCF_002113885.1 Mizuhopecten yessoensis
AATGGTAGATGACAGATTACATGAGATAAACACGAGAAAGGTGACGCATTTGACTTCCTAGCGAACTGACGGGCGGAGTGCGAATCTATAACTCCCCTCCGTTAGTACCGTTTGGGGACTAATAAAAGGAATAGAAACTCACCCGGATCATCAGAGTCCTCTAAATACGCAACGATACGATTGATGGTCTTTGAGATATATTCATCCGTAGAAAGGGCAGATGCACTTTGTAAAAGTTTCGCAAAGATAGCAAATCCGTTGTTGTA
>NW_018433631.1:0-266 GCF_002113885.1 Mizuhopecten yessoensis
TGTTAGTGAGTGGTGTGTGTGCCCTGTTAGATGTTAGTGGGGGGGTGCACTGTAAGATGTTATTGAGGGGGGAGGGGGGTGCCCTGTTAGATGTTAGTGAGGGGGAGGGGTGCCCTGTTAGATGTTAGTGAGGGGGGTGCACTGTTAGATGTTAGTGATTGGGGTGCACTGTTAGATGTTAGTGGGGGGGGTGCACCGTTAGATGTTAGTGAGGGGGAATATGTGCGCTGTTAGATGTTAATGAGGATGTGTGTGCCCTGTTAGAT
>NW_018433632.1:0-266 GCF_002113885.1 Mizuhopecten yessoensis
TCCCAACACAACGGCCACGCCTTCCACGACGACCACTCCCACAACAACGTCCACGACCTCCACAATGACCACTCCCTCAACGACGACCACTCCCACAACAACGACAACGCCCATCACAACTACAACACAAACAACAACTATCATTCAAACCACAACAAGCGACCAAACAGCAACTACCATGCCAACCACTAAAACCGAAACGACCGAGCCAACAACAACTACCACGCCAAACACAATGACCACGTCCATTACAACGGCGCCTACTA
>NW_018433633.1:0-266 GCF_002113885.1 Mizuhopecten yessoensis
TTGAGGTGTCCGAGAAGCAGTGTGGCTCCTTTGGTGCTGACAGACAGAGCTGATGGTAGGTACCTGTTCACAAGTGCTTGCTTTGGTACGGGCTTATTTGTGTCCGCTTCTCTGTAGAGCTTGTGCAGTGGAGACCGGTAGCTGCACTTAGCAAACACTTAACAAACAAACTACATAAGATTTAATAGACAAGTGGTCAGCACCACTCTGATTTTGGATTTTCAACACAACTGACCACTGACCACCACTACTATGAAGGGAGATAC
>NW_018433634.1:0-266 GCF_002113885.1 Mizuhopecten yessoensis
CAAGATGTCCTCGTACACCAAATCTAGTTACTCCAGGTAAAAAAAAGTATAAAAGATATGCCCGGACGAACATTTTCAAAAATAAAGGTCAAAGGTCAAGTCATATGTCACAGTAACCTAAACCTTCCGCACCAAATCTGCATGGTTACTGCATGTGAAATAGTATAGATGATATGCCTCAGGACAAATATTTTCAAATGTAAAGGTCAAAGGTCAAAGCATGCCATCCAAAGCTGTCGTTGTTCACCAAATCTGGTTACCCCAGG
>NW_018433635.1:0-266 GCF_002113885.1 Mizuhopecten yessoensis
GAATCCAGGTGTTTTCAATGATTGCATCAAAGCCGAGACTTTCAATCATTTCACGTACCCTGATGAATAACGTGACGTCACAATCTCATGATTAGGGACAAAAGAATCAATTTTGTATAAACTGAGGTGTGTGGGCCTCCTTCTAAGGGCAGATGGGTGGGGCCCATTAGGGGAAATGGAGGAAAACATCAAATATCCTTCTCCTTTTGTACCGATGAAGAGATTTTGATCAAATTTGGTCTGGAGCATCATTGGCCAAAGGGTTC
>NW_018433636.1:0-266 GCF_002113885.1 Mizuhopecten yessoensis
TTTATAAACATGTGAAGTTCATTGTATAATGAATAACAATTATATATATATATTTATAAACTTGTGATGTTTACTGTAAAATGAATTACAATTATATGTTTATAAACATGTGAAGTTCATTGTATAATGAATAACAATTATATGTTTATAAACATGTGATGTTTATTGTATAATGAATCACAATTATATACATATGTTTATAAACTTGTGATGTTTATTGGAAAATGAATCACAATGATATGTTTATAAACATGTGAAGTTCATTG
>NW_018433637.1:0-266 GCF_002113885.1 Mizuhopecten yessoensis
CAGACTATTTTAGTAAATGAAGGTATTTATAAATAAAAAATAGATGGCATAATAGGAGTGGTGGTAATTGCCATTTACCTAGGATTGCCCATAAAGCCAGTAAGTGGCTTATTTCCAATGGGGTCCTTTAAAAATGGAAGAAAAATAGTAAAAAATGAAGAAAATATATCCGGTGACGGTTCAGATGGCACAGAATAGGATATGTGTGTATCATATTCGAAAATTAATCAGTAAAATTGTATTTCCTATATAGAAAACAATACATA
>NW_018433638.1:0-266 GCF_002113885.1 Mizuhopecten yessoensis
TTGGTCTAGAACTTTGAAATAAATTTCCTATGACACAATTAGTGAGATGTTTATGTTTTAACACCCCAATTAGATAAGGAATATTTATAAACATATCATCATCAACTTTTAAAACATATTGTGCACGATGGCAATATGTGAATGTCCATTTTAATATCGCTACTGATTTCAGGGATAAATTTCTATAAGAGTCAACGAAGTCTTCTTGTACAATGTCACTAAATTGTTTACTTTCGTTGTTGATTTTAATTTGAGTAATTTCATCT
>NW_018433639.1:0-266 GCF_002113885.1 Mizuhopecten yessoensis
CTAGTGTAAACTTATCTTATTGTCAATATTTTAAAACAAAGAGTTCGGGTAAACAATACATGTGTATCACACCATATCAAAGCTGTTTGCAGATGGCACTATATTAGACGGTGTTAATATGCAGTACTAAGGAGAATGGACAGTAACTAGGGACATTGACTATAGATAAGGTCATTGGCCGTAGTTTGGGACATAAACAGTAGTTAGGGACATGGACTGTAGTTAGGGACATGGACTGTAGATAACGACATGGACAGTAGTTTGGG
>NW_018433640.1:0-266 GCF_002113885.1 Mizuhopecten yessoensis
TGTAACACGCATTGTAACACGATGTGGACACGCTACTTTTGGTGCGCCATCCGACCACCCAAAAGTGTATCGGAATTGGAAATAGAACATACCTTAATACCTTCTTCTTAATATAATATTTCAATAACAACCAAAGCACAAATATGATAGCATCAGTAAATATTTACCTTTCTATTCATTATACAATGCAAATAAACATACACAGCTACATTTACATATGTACATGTATCATAGAAAAATCCATCAGCAGACACAATTTTGTTAAA
>NW_018433641.1:0-266 GCF_002113885.1 Mizuhopecten yessoensis
TTGCCTGTTAAATCTTTTTTCTCTTTATATACTTTAAATTCAAAACTATTATTGAACAGGATAGAAATAGGGAATTCGACTTATAAGAGTTAGAATGACAGTTCAGGCCCCATTCATCTGTTATCATTTCTTCCTTTACTAACGGGAAAATGGTGTCTTATAGACACCAAAGATTATAAGATTTACTCCTAAGATATTTAAAAACATCTTTCCTTTTAATATCATTACCTAACCCTTGACAGTTTGCCGAAAGAATTGTAATACAT
>NW_018433642.1:0-266 GCF_002113885.1 Mizuhopecten yessoensis
ATATAGCAAGTCAGATGTGTCACCATCTACATCACTGAGTACGATCTCAGATAGAGAAACCTTATCATTGATCACGTCAGCTGTGTTACCATCTACACCACTGAGTACGATGTCAGATAGAGAAACCTTATCATTTATCACCTCAGATGTGACACCATCTCCACTTCTGATTACGATGTCAGATAGAATGTCCACATCATTTGTCAATTCAGACGTGATATCATCTACACCACTGAGTTCGATGTCAGAAAGAGTGACCTCATCAT
>NW_018433643.1:0-266 GCF_002113885.1 Mizuhopecten yessoensis
TGCTACACATATTTCCTCACCAATAGCAGCAGTATGTTCCCAGTATTTTGTTATTTAGAACTTAGGTGAAAATAAAAAGATTTCCAAACAAGCAAATTCGTGGAATTTATGTCCCCCGCTTGAAGCATATTGTAGGTAAACATTATTGAGGTAATTAGGTTAAAACTTCCGGATTTAATCAATAAATAACCTGTAGTGTCACGATAAAAGACTTGTCTGTCGGGAGATGACATACTCTTCTGGACCAGGCACACCACACAATGCGT
>NW_018433644.1:0-266 GCF_002113885.1 Mizuhopecten yessoensis
ATTGAGACCGTTATACATACCCCAGTGTAAAAGAAATAAATTCGTCGTAAAAGCCACTGTGAAAACATCAGGTATGAATTTTAAAACTAATACAACTTTTGCTTTTTTTGTTATAAAAGTTATTACTTAAAATATCATAGAGCTTGAACACGTTAATAAATCAGACTACATCTATTCGGGGTAGACGTACATTCGCTGTCCTGAACTATTTAGTATTTAGTACTATCGAGCAAATGACGGTAAATTGAGTTGATTGTGTTGAGTTT
>NW_018433645.1:0-266 GCF_002113885.1 Mizuhopecten yessoensis
GTGCATCAAAATAGAACACGTTTCTTTGAAAATTTCCCTCGTGTCTTGTTAGCTCTGTCCCGTCAGAGACGTCTCGTGGGCCAATCAATTTCGTTTTCAATGACAGATCGGACTTGGTCCGTACAAGTGGTTAGGCATCGTATGTTTCTTTTCTTCCATATTCAAACAAATATAATGATAAATCTCAATAAGCTGGTGTATTATTTCATTTCCGAATAAATTTGAACATGGTAGTGGTCACAAATTGTTACAACTTTTCATAGCAT
>NW_018433646.1:0-266 GCF_002113885.1 Mizuhopecten yessoensis
ATGTGGAGACAGGAGACATCATGACAGGTGCCCCATGTGGGGACATGAGACATCATGAGCGGTGCCACATGAGAGGACAGGATACATCATGACAGGTGCTCCATGTGGGGACAGGAAACATCATGACAGGTGCCGCATGTAGTGACAGGAGATATCATGACAAGTGCCACATGTGGAGACAGGAGACAGCATGACAGGTGCCCCCTGTGGGGACATGAAACATCATGAGCGGTGCCACATGAGAGGATAGGATACATCATGGCAGG
>NW_018433647.1:0-266 GCF_002113885.1 Mizuhopecten yessoensis
AACGTACTGTTAGTCGTTCGGCATATGCTCCCGTCGAGGATCGGCTATCACCGGTGTATCTATTTGTTTACGTGGGTTTTGACTTTCAAGGCGACTTGATTTTGGTTAATCGCCAGAAGACATTCCGAGCTCACTGCGCATATACCATGAGGATTTAGTCAATCAGAATAAATAGTCATAACAGGTTCCATGAAGCTTCAGTCTTGCAAGGCTGGATAGCTGGTCAATATCAGGAAAGGATACCCTCTCTCTACATGACTCACACA
>NW_018433648.1:0-266 GCF_002113885.1 Mizuhopecten yessoensis
TTCATCCGATCAACCGACGAGATAGTTGTTATCAATCGTTCCACAGGGTGTTACCACATTGAAAGGCCAGTTACAGATCTGCATGCTCTCGTCAAATACCAGACCTGAAACACGAGAACTGTTTATCATTATCTGTCAACTACCAAATGTTAATTATAAAACAAGTATAGTTCTAGATCTGCTCCGACATATATCAATTCCAAACAGTACACATCAAATTCTGTTCTTCTCAAAATATTAAACTTGAAACATGAAACATTTCAATT
>NW_018433649.1:0-266 GCF_002113885.1 Mizuhopecten yessoensis
GACTCTTGACAAGGTCCTTAAAATTCAAATACACATGGCCCGTTATAAACCCATGAAGGCCTCTAGCTACATCCCTCTTCCGATGAAATTGAGAACTAAACAAACCATCATCAATGTCCAAAATAAGGACATTTTTTTATGTGGTCGGTACTGGCTGCATTACATCCGGTCAAAAAGAACCCACAGCGTGTCAGTAAATACGAAAATCACAAGACCGAACAGGATTTCAAAGGAATCTCATTTCCGGTGTCTATGGCCGACATTCC
>NW_018433650.1:0-266 GCF_002113885.1 Mizuhopecten yessoensis
TTTATCCGTCTTAGCGATCATCAGTTACCTTTATCCGTCTTAGTAACCACACAGTCACCTTTATCAGTCCTCATCAGTAACAATTTTTCCGTCTAACTTATCATCAGTGACCTTTATCTGTCTAAGTGATAATCAGTGACATTTATCCGTCTTAGTGATCATCAGAAACTTTTATCTGTATTAGTGACCACACAGTCACCTTTATCTGTCTTAGTGATCATCAGTGACCTTTATCCGTCTTGGTGATCATCAGTGCCCTTTGTCCG
>NW_018433651.1:0-266 GCF_002113885.1 Mizuhopecten yessoensis
TTGTATTTTGTCTGATTGTTTGCCCTCAAGTACTACTGTTTGGGTTCGAATTAGTCTTCTTGTCCCTTCAATTTTACTATGACATATTCCAGCGGTACAGGCAGCGTAAGTGAGCGTAACCCCTGGATTATCGAGGATGCTTCGGACCGTGGGGAACAGAGAGTTACAGTGTATTTCGGACTAATAATATATAAATATACAACATTTGATATAGCGCACTCTCTAGCTAACATAAGCCACTCTAAAGCGCTTCACAGTACATAGAT
>NW_018433652.1:0-266 GCF_002113885.1 Mizuhopecten yessoensis
TAATGGTTGTAATTTTAATTCTGTGACATGACGCCATGAGGTGTGCTGACACAATATTGAGACGGTAGGGATCTACAGCTAGAAACATCTCCACCACGTATAATCATTGTACATTCAAAACATATTTCGTGGAATGACTGTTCGACACAGATAAGAGGACAGGTTTAAATGGTTAAAATCTGACCATGTTTTTGACTAAATAAAACAAGTTATCTTATGTCTTCTTTTGATTGTTTACATTAGTGTCAGTTATGGCGACATTATTA
>NW_018433653.1:0-266 GCF_002113885.1 Mizuhopecten yessoensis
TCAAGTTTGTTCCTTACAGACCTAACATTGAGATGAGTGATTTCTTTATTTTGCGTGGGACAAGGATTAAGCTCAATGTCATTAGCAAGAAGTATTTGTTTTACTTACATAGCGGATATAGCTATTATTATTAGTTATGAGTATAATGTGACAATGTAGTAAGGGACACATGTACTCTGCATGTGTATATATAATGCAAGCATATTGGAATATGATTATTATTAACTAATCATTTACTAATGTACTGTGTATATATACATTTCAGG
>NW_018433654.1:0-266 GCF_002113885.1 Mizuhopecten yessoensis
GATTTCAGACTCCTGTGATTTTTATCATATTCATTGTTTGCACTGTTTAACTATTTGTTAAAATTATCCGGAAAACCTAGTAGTGTTTACCTTCACTCACGTCAATTAGAATTATCTCCCCTTTATAGACGGTGTAAATTTAAACTTCCTGTTGTGTCACACATGCACTGTCTACATCCTTCATGTCACATCACCAAATCGTTATATCATATATGACAGAGATTAACGCTTTAGGCGAATGAATGATGGCTGCGGTGGACAAGATC
>NW_018433655.1:0-266 GCF_002113885.1 Mizuhopecten yessoensis
AACATTTGATTTTCTTTATCTAGTTGCTTTTCACGAATGTTAGATTGTTCACAGAATTTGGAATAATCGTGATCAGTTCCAGAATTACAAGTTTTGGGGATAGATTTGTGCTTCTTCACAGCTGGAGGGGTGAGGATCCTATGATGAAGGGCAGGACGCACTGGTTTGGCACTTCCACAGGGTATGTACCCTAGCTCTAGGGTGGGGTATGGGTGCTCTTGGGAAGGCTCTTTGTCTACAAAGTGAATAGAACAAATTCTGGACTC
>NW_018433656.1:0-266 GCF_002113885.1 Mizuhopecten yessoensis
ACAGTACGGTCTATTGCAGTGTTATACTATTTAACCAGTGTATATTATACAATTATGGACTTTTGTGTTGGTGAATATTATTCAATTATAGCCTTTGACAGAGGTCGATACCTGCATTTATAGACCCGAGAAAAGATATATTAACAGAGGACGCAGTCCAAGGTCAATATATCTGTTCTCGTGTCGATAAATCCAGGTATCGACCGAAGTCAAAGGCTTCCATTGTTTTATTATTTTCAAAAGAGTAATGTTAGCAATCTGAAAAA
>NW_018433657.1:0-266 GCF_002113885.1 Mizuhopecten yessoensis
AAAGTTGTAAACTGTCCGCACTTTTGTAATTTGCAAATGAAGCCGAGATTGTAACTACTCATGACGTCAATGACCCTGACTGACCCCTAAAAGTCATGAAATGACGTCAATAACAATAGATTGACCCCGAAAGGTCACTTCAATTCTACCCGCAAGTCTGAGCGTAAAAACAATCCAGATTCGTGGGTTGGATAGAATTTTCAAGGACCGCCGGAAATGCAGATATTTCGGTCTAGCATACCAGAAATGTATATACAGATTACACA
>NW_018433658.1:0-266 GCF_002113885.1 Mizuhopecten yessoensis
AATGACACATGTCAACATCTTATTGTAAGTGAATGTGTAATGTCTCTCGTGATGTTAAAATTGTTTTAGTCTAGCATGCAATCATTTGTATATTTAGAAGATATTTGACTTCTACTAAATATGCATGGTCTTTGAAATAGGATTTCAATGTGAATCAAATCAAGCAGTGTATAGGTGACGGGGGCACTGATTGATGATTAAAACAAAACTAATACTTACGTCCTGTTGTAATATCCAGCCAGATCAAGACAGGAGTAAACAAAACA
>NW_018433659.1:0-266 GCF_002113885.1 Mizuhopecten yessoensis
TTTACATCCATACTGAACACCCGATTATCAAACTGGGCCTCGGCTAATGACGTCATATCTGATGATCAGTTCGGTTTTAGACCTAATCTGGGCACAGTTAATGCAATTTTTGCTTTACGATCAATTATTGAGAAAAGTTTTAATGTAAAAAATATATATATTGTTTCGTTGATTATAAAAAAGCCTTCGACTCTACCGTATCTGGATCGTGAGAAGAAGAATTTTGAAATTTCAGTCAATTCGACCCGTTTTGGCCCCACCCATCA
>NW_018433660.1:0-266 GCF_002113885.1 Mizuhopecten yessoensis
ATCGGTAAACTTACCACCGATGTATCAACTTACGAGAGATAGGTCAACTTACCGAAGATTTATCAACTTACCACAGATGTATCAACTTACCTCAGATAGGTTAACTTACCACAGATAGGTCAACTTATCTCAGATGGGTCAACTAACCTCAGGCATATAAACTTGCCACTGATAGGTCAACTTACCACGGATGTATCAACTTACCAGAGAGGTCAACTTACTACAGATGTATCAACTTACCAGAGATGTCAACTTACCACAGATGT
>NW_018433661.1:0-266 GCF_002113885.1 Mizuhopecten yessoensis
ACCATCATTTCGAGTAACCTCAGATCCTATGGTCTTATCGTTGTCTTTATTTGAACATTTGTCTCAGGTATCATCTATATTTGAGATATATGTTCAAATAAAGACAACGATAGGACCATAGGATCTGAGGATACTCGAAATACATGTAAAATAATAACAATGACAAGATAATGACTGTACACATCTGTCTATTAGACTGAATTAACTGCCTTGGTACTTTTGATACCAGTTGTACTCGTCACAACTCGGCAGATTCCGTACCAACA
>NW_018433662.1:0-266 GCF_002113885.1 Mizuhopecten yessoensis
AGATGTGATTATCTAAAGGCAAAAAAAGAACACGTACATATTTCACACAATAAGGTAAAAAAATGAAACATGCTTTTATTTTATTTATTTGTATTTTACAATTACTTGGATCTAGATGTGATTTGTTTCACTTGAAAATAAAAGTTTAAAAAAACCCAGAAAAGTAAAATTTTCAGAATTGCAATTGCCTTCCTTTAGAAATAAAAGAAATGATGAAATTTAATTGAAATAATGAGGTCAAAATTTGTCCCATCATCTAAGGTGAA
>NW_018433663.1:0-266 GCF_002113885.1 Mizuhopecten yessoensis
TTTACAATGTGTCAAGTAGAATTGTGTTTACAAGGTGTCAAGTAGATTGTGTTTACAATGTGTCAAGTAGAATTGTGTTTACAATGTGACAAGTAGAATTGTATCAACAAGGTGTCAAGTAGAGTTGTATTTACGAGGTGTCAAATAGAATTGTATTTACAAGGTATCCAGTAGAATTGTGCTAACAATGTGTCAGGTAGAATTGTGCTAACAAGGTGTTCAGTAGAGTTGTATTTACAAGGTGTTCAGTAGAATAGTATTTACAA
>NW_018433664.1:0-266 GCF_002113885.1 Mizuhopecten yessoensis
TGAGATAAGGAGATTCGCCGTCATACGAGCAATACTTTGTGCACGACAAATGTTGGTGATTTAGGAGAATATTATATATTATGTTTTTAAACATTCCTTATTCAAATAAACTCCGAAAAAGTTTCATATCAGAACTCTCCGTTTGAAATTAAATTCTGTTTAAATGTCTAATTGTCGGCAATGTGTCGGCCCAACGTGGCACCAACGTTGTAGAAAAACGACAGCTTTAAACGAAATATCTTGCACTGTTATCACATAAAACATGC
>NW_018433665.1:0-266 GCF_002113885.1 Mizuhopecten yessoensis
ATAGTCATTTGGTCTGGTCCCGTTGTTCAGATCGCGTGGTTGTCGACTCCTCTGTTTTAATGTCCCTTCATCTTTTATCTATTTCACTTAAGTTTGATCCGTGTACAGGGGAGAGATGGTGTCAGGCAATTAATATAAATTTAATAATGCAGAAAGGATTTTGCAGACTATTCCAATCCATTTGTGAAAACAGGACGCAATATTGTTGTCGCTTACCTAAGTAAGTAAAATAATAAGAGATTAGTGACGAGAAAGCAAAAAAAAAA
>NW_018433666.1:0-266 GCF_002113885.1 Mizuhopecten yessoensis
TAATTTATAAAGACATCCTTTTTATTTCTTTGATTAATCATTATACTTGACACTGAAATGACAAATAGTCAAGTGCAAATGAAGGATCAATTGGAACCAAAAAGGGTTTCGGTCAATCGGACACCTGCATGCATAGTGTATAGGGGATTGTAAAATACACACGCCAGTAGAACAAATACTAATTTATACCGACAGTTTCAACTTTCACAGAGACAAAACACGTGCACAAAAAGGTATTCAAACAATTCGGCCCATATCAGCTTAAC
>NW_018433667.1:0-266 GCF_002113885.1 Mizuhopecten yessoensis
AACATCATCACATGACCTTATTTTCAATTAGCAGAATACAGAACATATATCAGATGTATCATAGTAGATATTGATGCTCAACGTGTTACTGAAGCAACTAAATTAAAATGGTGGGCGGCTTTAATGTCACACTGACATAATTCTAGTTTTTATATTTCTTTTGCTCTTTTTCTGTTTGATTTTGTCGTGGCTTTGACTCCATATTACTCTCACTATGAAGCTTTGGTTTACGTTTTTTGGAAACATCAGATTTTGAATCCTTTCAT
>NW_018433668.1:0-266 GCF_002113885.1 Mizuhopecten yessoensis
AGGTCATTTTTTTCTGTTTTGTCTATAAAGTTTTTAATGTCTAGTTCTTTTTGGGGAGTGATTTCACTTAGCAAACTAACTGAATGGCCTCTATGCCACAAAGCAAAACATTTTGGACAAATCAGTTCCTGACAATCTTCACAATAAAATTCTAGCTGTCCCTCCTTGTGGTGTCTACATGTAGTTTGAACTTTGATACGGAGAGGTATTTGGCTTTTAGAGGTTGCCATTTTGATGAAAAGCTAAAACATTTGTTGAAATCTTGA
>NW_018433669.1:0-266 GCF_002113885.1 Mizuhopecten yessoensis
AGTAAAACAAATATAACTACACAATGTACTTTCTGAATGTAATTCCCAAATTACAAGTTTCTTTTGAGAGGCAACATACATTTCATCATTAGTTGCTATACCAAATACGTTCTGTATTTGTGATAATATGTTTTTGATACAAATGTACTGGTATTTTATCTAAAAATTGAGATGAAATCGTCTGTCATACATAAATGAAGTCGTTGGATATGTACACTACAAAGTTGAATCAAATCGGTTAAGGATCAGCTAAATAGCAAACCAGT
>NW_018433670.1:0-266 GCF_002113885.1 Mizuhopecten yessoensis
TTCTGTGTTGTGCTGTCAACATAAATAAACAGTTCCCCCTTTGTTTTATTTTATATTAAAACATCACAAGGAATTTAGATGGGTTTTTTTCCGATTATATGTATTGTATATACATATTTATTCATTGTAGCTGGTCCCGGTACTGTTACCCTGTCCCCAGCGGACACTACCTACACCAAGACTGAGGGGGACACATTACCGGACATCACCTGTACAGCTGGCTGTAGACCAGGCTGTTCCTTTGTCTGGACAAAACCTGACAACAC
>NW_018433671.1:0-266 GCF_002113885.1 Mizuhopecten yessoensis
AAATGAAGTGATGGTTGGTATTATTATCTGAGTCTAGCTCACGTTGACAGAACTTTAATAACAAAAACGAGGTGTTTGAAGATTTATTGTTTTGTATACATTCAAGTATTTTGCTTTGAAAGTTTTAGATCATTTTTCGAAAATAAAACACTTTGAAACCATATTCTTTAAGATTTCTTGCATGGTAATCTCTCTTGATAATTCAAATGAAACGCACTGAAGAAAACAAAAAGCAGGAAAATTACTGACCCTTTATTATATACGAT
>NW_018433672.1:0-266 GCF_002113885.1 Mizuhopecten yessoensis
CTCCTGATGTGTCTTACTTGTCGTTGTGAAACGTGATTTCTTTTTGTATAACCACGAAATGTCTTGATTTGGTTGCGTGGTCCCTATAACCACGGATACTAATTTGTACTTTGAGACGACCTACGAACTAGGTTGTGATAGAGCGGTATATTAGAACCTGGAATTATTATTATTATTATAAGAACTTGAATAATGCTGCTTCCACATTCCTCTGATTTTATTGGATATTGTTATATATTATACTATTATACACGTCGGTTAGTTTC
>NW_018433673.1:0-266 GCF_002113885.1 Mizuhopecten yessoensis
TTTTTTTATTCTTTCCTTTTTAATGATTGCATATAAATCATAAAAAAGAGAAATTAATAAAACATATATGAGTTATATAAAAACCATCGAATCTAATTCCTTGACATAATGTAACCATTTGAAACCATCTCATGTTAACTGTACATCATCTTGTATATATTACTCAATGAGTTATACAATATAGTGGTAAACACATATTCAAAGTACTTTTCATTTACTATTCCGATTATACGACATTCCAACGGTAATTTAATTATTGGTATAGG
>NW_018433674.1:0-266 GCF_002113885.1 Mizuhopecten yessoensis
TTATAGGCATAGGTTTCTGAGAAACACATATTACCCTTTATATTCCTTCCGGGGACATCTTGTAAGCATAGCTACCTGCGACACCTATATTGTCTTGCAAGCATTGATACATCAGATACCTTTGCCTTGAATTTATTTTCTGGCAACACCTATTTTATTTTGTTAGCATAGCACATATACCCGGGACTCTTGTATTATTTTGACTGTAAAGCTACCTCAGGGACACCTGCATATTATCTTATAAGTAAAGCTACCTCAGTGACACC
>NW_018433675.1:0-266 GCF_002113885.1 Mizuhopecten yessoensis
ATACAATCATAATGGTGTATAAGTGGAGACAAACGCCCGGGCGGTTAATATATCACTACCGGGCTGTCCCGGGCTGTGCCGGGCTGTGCCGGGCTCTACCGGGCTGTAATTATTAGCACCCCTTTTACCGGTAGGTTACAAATACCGACTTCCGATTAGAAGACAGGTCGACCGAACTAACAAGCCATGTAAGTATGGAATAAATCATGGGCTGAGGCTGATTAAAGGACCCCAATGGAAATAAGCTTTCAGCTTTTTGGGTTATC
>NW_018433676.1:0-266 GCF_002113885.1 Mizuhopecten yessoensis
ATCGCGTTTATTTCAGAAATAATCTTTATATTTGAAGAATGTTTTAAATAGTCCTATTTATAATGGCATCAAATCAATTGTTAAGATAACAGGAAAAAGACAACCGGTGTAAGAATGTATTACAAATCCCCTGGCATGTCCTTCAATATGTAGAAGTCCACCAAGTATCACTGTATGGCAGGCGACTGCTCACTGTCAGAGTTACTTGTTGCATGGTTAATCATGCACACCATGTTTGATTAATGGATGATACATTAGTATATAAT
>NW_018433677.1:0-266 GCF_002113885.1 Mizuhopecten yessoensis
AAAAAAAAAAAACGGATTTGCGGCCATACCGACAGTAAGAACAACGTATGCTGGGTTTGTCGCTACAAGCAGTGATCTGCATTAGCCAGGACATCAGGCGCCTTCATAAGGTATATGTAACTAACTATTGTAGTTACACATCCATCGGCACGTGTTTCTCCATCAAACACTCTGACTGTAACCGAGAATCAATACCCGTATGTAGACTTTACCCTCCCGCCACTACAGTTAACAGCTGGCTAAAACACTAGGACAAGGTCACGCAC
>NW_018433678.1:0-266 GCF_002113885.1 Mizuhopecten yessoensis
CAAAGATATTACGATGCTCTCCCGACTGCCGTAATGCATTATGTATACAAAACAAAACAATTCATATAAATAGATTAATTTCTATTAGGTTGAATGTTTCGTCATTAGAGGATACATGTTTCATAATCGTTATGCAAATGTTTACATCATGCGAGAGATACGCAGAAGCCTCAAAGCAAATGTAAATGAGAAAAACCCTTTTGTTATTCAAGTTTTTCTTCAAGCCTTATAGGACTTACGACTGTTAGGGCAATACAAACAATATA
>NW_018433679.1:0-266 GCF_002113885.1 Mizuhopecten yessoensis
GAAGCACTACGGCGTACAAAAATTGGAAAAGCTGCAAGTATCGACCATATTCCAGCGGAAGTGCTCAAAAATGACGCTTGTGTGGATATTATGTTTTCATTAATTAGCCATTGCTTCAACTATGGAGTTGTTCCGGATAAATGGAAACAAGGTTTGATCAATCCGATCGTAAAACCTAACAGCACTGACCCTATGGACCATTAACCTATCGGGGTATAACCTTGTTGTCCGTTCCCTGTAAGGTCTATTGTGATATCCTCAACCGT
>NW_018433680.1:0-266 GCF_002113885.1 Mizuhopecten yessoensis
CATCGTTGACATACTTAAGACCCTAAAAAGTGGTAAAGCTGTAGGAAATAATACAATAAGTCACATTAAGCTTAAAAACACTGCTAATTCGGTTGCTTATCCGCCATCTTTAATTCTTTCCCCATACAATGGAAACACGCACTCGTAATGTCAATCTATAAAAAAGGAGACAAGCAAGATCCTTCCAATTATAGACCCATTTCATTACTCTGTACTATTGACAAAGTTTACGAACGACTTGTAGCTAAATATTTGCATAATTATCT
>NW_018433681.1:0-266 GCF_002113885.1 Mizuhopecten yessoensis
TCGATTACAAGCATATGTTTTTGAAGAATGATCTCTTAGTTTTAGATTTGTTTTGTTGTAGGCCTACCAACAGTCACTGTTTCACAGACGGTTAGATCTATAGTCACAGGGACAACAGTGACCTTACAGTGTTCTGTCTCTGCCAATCCCACACATACAAGTGTGTTCTGGCAGTTTACTCCCACCAATGGCGGGACTACCACACTGTCAATAGACAATGTTAATCATGGTGGATCATCAGTCAACAGTCCATCATTGACCGTGTT
>NW_018433682.1:0-266 GCF_002113885.1 Mizuhopecten yessoensis
TATGACGTGTGTAAACACAGAGTATGACGTGTGTAAACACAGATAATTCATTTAGGATGCAGGAACGTTACATCCTTCTATTTCACATTAAATGTACAATATATGATTATGATTTTGATTTATAATGTGTCACTGTTTTTGAAGATACAAACTCCATGAGAATAAAAATCTTCACTATATTCATTTGTCAGTTCCAGACTTTTCTTCGTTGTTCAAACGATTCAACCCCTAAACCATCCTCGATACTCCAGGGGTTACACTCACTT
>NW_018433683.1:0-266 GCF_002113885.1 Mizuhopecten yessoensis
ATGCAACAACAAAGACAACAGTGTAACAATGAACATTATGTTAGTTACAACAGGATGAAGAAAAAATAAACAAACAGGACAACAACAACAAAGACAACAACAAAGACAACAGTGTAATGAACATAATGATAGTGACATCAGGATGAAGAAAAAACTTTAAACACGACAACAACATCAAATGCAACAACAAAGACAACAGTGTAATAATGAACATGATGATGGTGACAACAGGATGAAGAAAAAACAAACAAACAGGACAACAACAG
>NW_018433684.1:0-266 GCF_002113885.1 Mizuhopecten yessoensis
GTCACTTCATCTAAACTTGAAATTGAAACTCTACGCAGTGTATAAAATGTACCGTTCTGATTTGACAATACTTCAAGTGATATCTTTACCTTTGGATATATGATATTTCGTAAATCATCAATGCATATTTTTATTTATTTTTTTACAAAAGGAGAACTCATGTTATTTTACCAGTAAAATATAATTGATACAGTTATCGTACAGTTTTGCTAATATATTTTTGCAAATAGTATGTGGCCTCAATTTCAATTCTCAATGATCAGATC
>NW_018433685.1:0-266 GCF_002113885.1 Mizuhopecten yessoensis
TAGTTGCATAACCATTATATGAAAGTTTCAACGAATTTTCCTGGTTAATTGCGAAAGTGTGGAGCCAACTTAAAATCAGAAAAGCCTGAAAAACATCATCTTTGTAAGAAACTATAATACACACTGTACAGGTATTAAAACCACTTGTGAGAATCAATATATTCAAAATGCATTAAACAAATAGACCATAGCGTAGCTCCTGCTCGAATTGCTCCGCAGTTAATGTTCCATCAAGCCTCTCACAGTTTGGGTTAAACACGGAATAG
>NW_018433686.1:0-266 GCF_002113885.1 Mizuhopecten yessoensis
TTTGTGTTAGCAGTAGAGTAAGTAGTATAGTATTTGTGTTAAGAGCAGTGTTAGTAGTATAGTATTTATGTTAGCAGTAGCGTTAGTAGTATAATATTTGTGTTAGCAGTAGTGTTAGTAGTATAGTATTTATGCTAGCAGTAGTGTTAGTAGTATAGTACTTGTGTTAAGAGTAGTGTTAATAGTATAGAATTTATGTTAGCAGTAGTGTTAGTAGTATGTTATTTATGTTAGAAGTAGTGTTAATAGTATAGCATTTGTATTAG
>NW_018433687.1:0-266 GCF_002113885.1 Mizuhopecten yessoensis
TTTTGTCTGTTTTCTCAATAAGGAGCTTCAGCATAAGGAGGAGACAATCATCCGTGCCTGTCGCGTACATCCGTTTACCCGAGTTACATTATGTGGATAATAAACCACACTGGAAAGTTTTCTGTTTCGTTTCGTGTTTAATTGTTACAAATCCTCCGGAATCATCAGAATATAACTCGAATGAGTCTGTTTTGAGTTAATGGTGAAACTCAATTCCGTGTGATACAAAAGTGATAGACAGATGGTACCAAACACATTCCCAGAGG
>NW_018433688.1:0-266 GCF_002113885.1 Mizuhopecten yessoensis
TGTCTGGCATGGGTGTGTCCCTACAGAGGTGTCTGGCATGGGTGTATCCCTACAGAGGTGTCTGGCGTGGGACCCTACACAGATGTCTCGCGTGGGACCCTGTAGAGGTGTCTGGCGTGGGATCCAACATAGGTGTCTAGGGTGGGGCCCTACAGAAATGTCTGGCTTGGGACCCTAAAGAGGTGTCTGGCGTTGGGCCATAAAGAGGTGTCTGGACTGAGGCCCTACAGTGGTGTCTTGCGTGGGAACCTACATAGGTGTCTGGC
>NW_018433689.1:0-266 GCF_002113885.1 Mizuhopecten yessoensis
ATGGTCATTGGTAGTGGAACTCCTACCTCGAATGTATGTCTATGCGCTACGGTCTCTCTTGTTGCAGCTATAGTAAATCCTGTTCACGGTTAACTCTGCCGTACTGCATGCAGTAACGGCCCTAGTTTAAACGGCCACACTCTATATATAGTACAGTTTATACTGTATAGTACTTACAAGAACTAGTAATGTGTAATACAGGTACATAGTACTAGTAGTGTGTAATACAGGTACATAACTTGATATTATGTTAATAAAGTTACATG
>NW_018433690.1:0-266 GCF_002113885.1 Mizuhopecten yessoensis
TGCCTATTAAAAGTTGATGAAAATAAAGTTAGAATAGACTTTGGAGTCTTGAGTAGGAATGAAACAGACCTTTCCCATTGCCTGTTAAAGGTATACATATTTAACACTTGCAGACGTCTGTATTGCCTTTACCACCTTGCTGTTTACAAATAACTGTGAATAAATTGAGGATATATCAACTTAACTATAATGTATTTCTTGGCAAATCTATGTATTAGTGAAGATTTTCTCTACATCACCCTTAACATTTCTTGTGTAACCCCTCC
>NW_018433691.1:0-266 GCF_002113885.1 Mizuhopecten yessoensis
GTACAATTGATTAGTTCTCAAACTTTGGGGAATTTAAGAAATAAGAAAAAGTTTTTGTTCATGTTTCAGAGTTCAGACATTAAAAACCCAGAAGTAGGTACATGTAGGTTTCTTTCTTTCTTTATTTTCAAATTATTTGGATCGATGGTGTATATAGTTATTGGACATTATAACTTAAAAGTGATTTCCAAACTGGATATATAAAGATCTGACTGATAGTTGTTTCAGAGAATCCCAGATCATCATCCCCCCCCCCCCCCCCCCCA
>NW_018433692.1:0-266 GCF_002113885.1 Mizuhopecten yessoensis
TTTATTATTGAATGAAAGTATGTATCAGAGCCAACAAAAAGTTCAAAATACTTTTCTTACTGACATGTGTGTAATGTTTCCCTTTCACGACTATTGGAACAGGTTTTACACCAGTCTGCTGAGAAGATCACTGCGGAGGAAGGACGATTCTAAATTGGTGACCATACATAGGAATGATGTGTAAGACAGCAACATATAATACTTTGGCTACCAAGATGAAAATCTACAGTATTTCAAAACGCCAACGAGTGCATGTTTTTATCATA
>NW_018433693.1:0-266 GCF_002113885.1 Mizuhopecten yessoensis
AACTATAAAAGTACTAACTATACAATTGATAACCTTATACTACTACTAATGAAACAGTATATCTATAGATCAAGATGCTTGCAACACACTCTATCAATTCATGCTTTAAAAAATGCTGTTATAGATGACTATAGAATTCAAACATTTATTTCTATAGGCATAGGAGTGGATATTGCTTCAAAAATGGAAAATTCTTGGATGAAATGGAATAAATTATTAGGAATCACTCCCAATCCCTGACAAACCCAAAAAGGATAGAATACATG
>NW_018433694.1:0-266 GCF_002113885.1 Mizuhopecten yessoensis
CAATTGAATCGTACCCGAGTCTTTAAAAACGACTTGACATATTGTCAACAAATAAAACTGCTTAGCTTCAAGATAATATTAACTGAAACAGGTATGAACTTTATTTATTTAACAACAAGAATGAAACAAATTATATCAGCTTATACTAATCACTTTTGTTGGCCTGGATTGAAGCGCGCAGAGGGTTTTCAATGAAATGCGGGAGAAAACCAGAGTACTGAGAGAAAACCAGAGTACTGGGAGGAAACCAGAGTACTGGGAGGAAA
>NW_018433695.1:0-266 GCF_002113885.1 Mizuhopecten yessoensis
TAATACCAGGTGAGTGATTCAGGCCCATTGGGCCTCTTGTTCAAATCGCTCTTTGTCTGTGGTCTGTCCGTCTGTCCGTAAACAATCCTTGTTATCGCTTTTTCTTGAGAAGTACTGAAAGGATATTTCTCAAATGAAGGTTACCCATGGTCCCTAGTTGTGCCCATTACATTTTGAGTCTGATCGAGAAAACGAATTGGCCGCTAGCCGGCCATCTTTGATATTGACAGTTGAAGTTTAGTATTGCTATTTCTTGTTCACAGAAA
>NW_018433696.1:0-266 GCF_002113885.1 Mizuhopecten yessoensis
AGTGTTAATGGTTAATCATTCAATATTATGTACATCCTATCTCACTTACTGTACAGCTTATTTTTCTAAATGTTTAATCATTTAAATCTATTTCAAATATTAGACAAATTTACTTATTTCGAAGCAAACTTTTATTTAAAGATAAAAATGGTTATTCAATGTTGAAAAAACGAACCAACCCGAGTAGACTGGATATGATAAATTTACCAGTATATGATGTAAATGTCCGCACAGTTAACAAGCTGCAAGCTGTGTTTATCCAACTG
>NW_018433697.1:0-266 GCF_002113885.1 Mizuhopecten yessoensis
ATATCAGTTCGTAAGTGTAAAAATGAATGCAAACAACTCATATTACTAGTATGCGTCTATCGATATTGACTTGATATACTTAACACTTGTCAGAGGATTTAACCTTGTAAGTTTTGGTATCAAATTGTTAAATTTGGATTTCTACCCAACCCCCAGGGGCCAGGGTGGGGTCACAAATGGAAAAATGAACCAATATTTCAAAAGTCTTTTCTTCAGACTCGGATGTAGTTCAATCAAAGTATGTGCATGGATGAGAATTCCGTTAG
>NW_018433698.1:0-266 GCF_002113885.1 Mizuhopecten yessoensis
GACGCGTTATCTCGGAAATTAAAAAAAATACCCAGATAGGGACGTTGCTTTCGAGTTAGTGAATGGTTTCAAACATGACTTTAGTTTACATTACACCGGGCCAAGGGTAGGAATAGTGTCTAGGAACTTGCTGTCGTCATTTACAAACTTGGATGATTTAAAAGAAATTTTGGCAAAAGAAATTCAACTGGGTAGAATTATGGGTACTTTCCAGTACAAACCTGGAGTTTAAGAATTTCTTAGGCACCACCCCTATTTCTCCAATA
>NW_018433699.1:0-266 GCF_002113885.1 Mizuhopecten yessoensis
ATTTCAACGGTGTCTTTTTATGTTGTGTATTTGTGTTTGTGTGAATATTAGATATTCTACTTCATGTTTATGCCTATTCTCATTTTTATAATGTAATTGTAAATGTATGACGAGAAAAGGCTGTGATAAGTTGTAATAACTTATGCCTAATCCCTTGTTCAAATAAATTGGCAATAAATTATGTATAAAATTATAGCCTTTCAAGAGAATATTCCCGGTGATGTTACTGGAAAATGCAAAACAACTATTATGACCAGCAGTGCAGT
>NW_018433700.1:0-266 GCF_002113885.1 Mizuhopecten yessoensis
CTCCCAAAACAAACACACATACACTACACGCATGCATCTTGCACAGAGAGGAGGCCGTCCTTTAACGACAATAGCTGTTGATAGGACGTTACACAATACTAAACCAAACCATACCAGGTGTATTATAATCACTTTGTCGTTGTTCGCAGTAGCATAGGTGAACGATGCGGTCATTGTAAATTCTGCCTTTAATTAACGCTAACTGAGAGGCTTATTATTTTTAAATATTAGTTCTAACCTTTTATGCTTCTACTTTGTTTTTATCA
>NW_018433701.1:0-266 GCF_002113885.1 Mizuhopecten yessoensis
AAAAAATAACTTTTGTTCGTCCCGAAGCCGTATTTATAGTTTTATTTCTTATGAAGTAGTTAAGACTTAACAATACGAATAAAATTGATTAACGCAGGTTTTGATAAATTGATTTTTTGGCAAGAAAATAAACTAATAAATCAATTGTTTTGTATTTCTTGACAATAATTTAGATGAGAAATATCTAACTTCTAATCTCAATTGTGCTATATTTAAGTCCGATGCTTAGGTTCTATTCCATAAATTTGGCCAATATTTATGTGGCG
>NW_018433702.1:0-266 GCF_002113885.1 Mizuhopecten yessoensis
ATTGTATATCTATGTACTGAAAAGCGCTTTAGAGTGGCTTATGTTTGCTAGATAGCTGTATTTTCTTTTGTCGAGTGATAATCTAAATTCCTACGATGTCTAGAGTGTTTATTTCACGCCAATAAAGGTAATACATGTCTGCTTTATTGTTCTCACGTCTTTGGTCTGTCATAACCTGTCCTGTGCACTGTAGCAGAACTTACCTCGTTTGATGCTATGCACTTCATCACTCATTAATTATCTTAAGGTATGGTGTTAAATGCATG
>NW_018433703.1:0-266 GCF_002113885.1 Mizuhopecten yessoensis
TGCCCTTTATTATTCAATGCACTGGAAGCATGTGGGAAACTTACCAGCTTTTTGGAAGAGAGTGGAGTACAAGGTTTCCTCGATTCAAAACTTTTCTTTAGAATAGGCAAACCTGGAATGGAGTCTTATACACAAGAAAACCTATTCAAGAGTGTAACGGGTAAGGACTATGATGCTCATGATGCCTTAGCAGATGTGCTTGCACTACAAGAATTGCTGAAAGAAAGTCAATTGGACATCAGCAATGTTTGTTATCAGGATGTAAC
>NW_018433704.1:0-266 GCF_002113885.1 Mizuhopecten yessoensis
ACTGTCACAAGCTAAGTTCACAAAATTTGTTTGTTCATTCTCTTGGTACAAGAACCACGACCTCATTAACAGGCCTCAGATAAAGTTTGCCATTTCCGACGCGCACTTCAACTTTGCGAATACGACCGTCTTCACTTGGAATAGTTTTACTGACGACAGCCATCGGCCACTCATTTCGATAAAGCGATTTGTCTCTTACAAGCACAACGTCTCCCTCCGAGACGTTCCTGTTTTCGTCCTGCCATTTTTGTCGAGGCTGAAGCGAA
>NW_018433705.1:0-266 GCF_002113885.1 Mizuhopecten yessoensis
TCTCTTTCTCTCGTATAGCAGAATATACCGATATCATACCTTTATGATATTGGTGTTCTGCCATACTCAGGTAAATAGATAGGGTAGTCAACGAGAATCCATTAAACATTCTCTAGTTACTGCCCCATATGGATATTTCGTCACATCAGTTGAAACCATATGAAAATGGGTGATGGGGCTAGTTTAGACTCACATTAAAGTGTTATTTTACGGAAATGTAATAATCTAGAAAAGTTATCATGACACTCCGCCTCTTCACATCATGC
>NW_018433706.1:0-266 GCF_002113885.1 Mizuhopecten yessoensis
AATATTTTGTTTTAACGAAAAAATGTAAAAACGTCGCTTGATTTTCCCACTTTTGTAATGCATTGTGAAACAAGCCGTTCATAGGAAACTGTCTAGCAGGCAAATACCTTGCAAAGCTATTGATGTCAGACAGAACTAACTATTATAAGAATCTACTATGAAATTACTTTAAACAGGTTTCAATAGGAACAGTTAGGGCCACATTAGTTCACATTACCGTACCTACTAATAGTCTCAACGGTTTCTTTATAACCCTACCCCCCCCC
>NW_018433707.1:0-266 GCF_002113885.1 Mizuhopecten yessoensis
CTTGAGTAGGACCTCGTCTCCATCCATCTGTACAATCTGAAAATGTATAATATATGCACTTTAAAACTATGTCTAAAAAGATCAGCAGCAATTGAAGACATCCAGATAAAATGAACTTTCATATTGGAGTGAGATTAAAAATCTGAATACAAAAATATACTGGCAAAAATTAGATTACAGAGAAAATATCTGATTATACAGGAGTACATGAGTGTTGATTACACTAAGCTTCACTTTTGACACATCTCGCACAAATTGATTACCTT
>NW_018433708.1:0-266 GCF_002113885.1 Mizuhopecten yessoensis
TCATATTCTACAATACAAGTGTTCCCTGAGTACATTCATATTCTACAAAACAAGTGTTCTCTCAGCACATTCATATTCTACAATACAAGTGTTCCCTCACTACGTTCATATTCTACAATACAAGTGTCTTCTCCGTCCATTCATATTCTACAATACAAGTGTTCTCTGATTACATTCATATTATATAATACAAATGTTCTCTCAGTACATTCATATTCTAAAATACAAGTGTTCCCTCAGTGCATTCATATTCTACAATACAAGTG
>NW_018433709.1:0-266 GCF_002113885.1 Mizuhopecten yessoensis
CTTTCAGCTTGCTGATCTTACTTTGTTCTGACGATTTGATTTTACCTTGGGTCTGATCTTACTTCAGGCGTGATATTTCATCCAATGCATGTGCAAATCTGTATTTGATTCTCTTCCTTTCATTTATGCATTGTATTTTATCTTACATAGAAACATGTAACACAAAGGACCGTAAACAAACACATATAAAGATATATAGATTTAGTTATTGTAAGATCCTTCAGATGTAGCTGCGATAACGTAGCTTCTGACGACGAGATATTTTC
>NW_018433710.1:0-266 GCF_002113885.1 Mizuhopecten yessoensis
CATTTTTCAAGGCTATATATTTTTACAAAGTTTTCAACACTCCATGGCTACTAGATCAAGGATATATATTATGATTCTTAGCCTGTTGTTTCTCCAGGAGATGCTTTTTGAGCATATTAACATATTTGATCCAGGGGACTATGAATATATAAGTCAATGTCATTTATTTTCTGAAAATATGTCAGTAGTTCTTGATGCAAGCAAGCTACTTACCATATACAATGACTATGTATTGTAATTGTAAACTTTAGTAACTGCATTTTTTT
>NW_018433711.1:0-266 GCF_002113885.1 Mizuhopecten yessoensis
GAGTTACTGGTCATCATGAGCTACAGATCTTGGTGAGTTACTGGTCATCTTGAGCTACAGATCTTGGTGAGTTACTAGTCCTAGTGAGATCCTGATTCTTATGAGTTACTGGTCCGGCGACTTACTGGCAAGGCCAGACAAAAAATAAAAAATGTGTTTCCTGTTAAATTTTGGAAAAAATTAAGGATATGAAGTTAGGTAACAAGTTTTATTTTTAAAGATAATTTTATATGGTTTATATAGGAGAGTGATATTGACTTAAACAA
>NW_018433712.1:0-266 GCF_002113885.1 Mizuhopecten yessoensis
GTTTTCATCTTCGCCACAATTGTCGGTAAGGACATTGACTTTCACGATCTATTGTCATTATTCTTTGAATTCATTTTAATAATACTGGAAGGGTCATTGATCTACCTGTTTACCTCATCCCTATTGCTGTAATTATTAGTTATGTACAATGAATTGAATTCAAGAGCCTTTTTCAGAGCCAACAGGCGGGCAAACCCATGTTTTTTTACTTAATAATGCTGTTCTTGTTTTATGTCGTTGATGTAATTACACAGGTATGAACATTG
>NW_018433713.1:0-266 GCF_002113885.1 Mizuhopecten yessoensis
TCCAGTAACTACACTTACAGACACCAGGCCCTGGGTCCTCAAAATATGGTTACTTATTTAGTACCTACACTTACAGACACCATGCCCCGGGTCCTCAAAGTTTGGTTAACTTATCCAGTGGTTAGTGAAAACTACAAATATTTGTCAAAACCACTTGAAGAGCAAAGCAAAATCCTTAAAACACATCAGTCTGATCTGTCTCACCAAATCTGTAGCATTCAAATAGTATTAGATGTTCTTGATTTTTATTGTACACGTAGTGATTT
>NW_018433714.1:0-266 GCF_002113885.1 Mizuhopecten yessoensis
TAGTCGAATAAAGCAACTTAGGGCTATAATTCAGTGGTCATTGTCCATTCGATATTCATATTTTGATTGTTGAGCAGCAACTCGACATGGTACATTTAGCATTTTTATATATATTGAATGTTGATCAACTCAACAAACGACATTCAATATTCAGATTTTTACCACTAATGACTACTACTGATCACCACCTTACAATGCTGACAATCTTCTTGCCAATACCAATCATCACTTGACCACTACTGACCTTTATTTGAACACCAGTGGCT
>NW_018433715.1:0-266 GCF_002113885.1 Mizuhopecten yessoensis
CACCCATCGTGTGTGCAACTAAAAAATTGGCATTACTAAAAACTTTCAAAATGAAAGGTTTTCGCCCTAGGTATAACGCATTAAACGTTATTTGATAGATGATGTTCTTCAACAAAATTTTAATCAAATATTTATCAAACGTTCATATTCCTGCCTTAAATAAAATCTCTTTGAAGAAAATAAAGGACTGAATAATATGTACGGTTAATTTCCTATATTTTAAATATAAGTGTGATAGTTTCGTGATGAGCTTGACAAGCATTTAT
>NW_018433716.1:0-266 GCF_002113885.1 Mizuhopecten yessoensis
AACAATTAGCCCTAGGTCACACTTAATGCCGAGAGGCGGAGGCATCAGCAGGTGGGAAGATGTGCTGACCCGATGAAAGGAAATATTCAAAAAAAACACCTGTAAATTACTGAGGTATATCTGGTTGCCAAGTCCAGGCACATGGACTCCATCTTTTCGATAAAGATGAAGCTCCTTATCTACTCTCTAGATCGCCCATAGATGGTCTGGTATTGGTGTTTGATGCTGGTCCGCTGTGGGAGCCACTCTCCTGAAGCGCTGCCAAT
>NW_018433717.1:0-266 GCF_002113885.1 Mizuhopecten yessoensis
ACGTGGAGCTGAAGACGATTATGTCATCCAAATACACAAGGCAAGTGAGCCATTGTAATCCACTCAATGCGATTTCTATAAAGCGCTGAAATGTAGCTGGTGAGTTGCATAGACCAAATGGCATCGTCTTGAATTCGAATAGACCATACTTGGTAATGAACGCGGTCTTTGGTATATCTGCAGGCTTCACTGGTATCTGATGATATCCTGATGTGAGATCAAAGGTTGAAAAATACTTTGCGTCCCTAATAGAGTCAAGGCAATCT
>NW_018433718.1:0-266 GCF_002113885.1 Mizuhopecten yessoensis
ATCCAATAACTTGTATGTCTTAAGTTCTTTCTAATGGACCATCCTGTCACTTGAATGTCTTAAGTTCTTTCTAGTGGACCATCCTATCACTTGTATATACAATAACTTCTCCCTATTGGACCATCCTATCACTTGTATGTCTTACATGTAAGTTCTTTCTAGTGGACCACATGATCACTTGTTTGTCTTAAGTTCTCCTTAGTGGTCCATCCTATCACTTTTATATAAGTTCTCCTTAGTGGACCATCCTATCACTTCTATATATA
>NW_018433719.1:0-266 GCF_002113885.1 Mizuhopecten yessoensis
CATTCCATTCCGTTTGTCAACTGAAACGCTGACACCCCTGTATCACCTTTTTATGATTGAAAATTTTTGATTACGGGGAAGAACAGTTATATGCTTATTTCAGTTTAAATCGCAGTTCAACCAATGATCTATTACAGTTATAACACACAATTTCATCGGACATGTTACAGTTGTGGGATCGCACAATTTTACACGATGTGCGGTGTACGCACGATATGTGGACGGTGTGTGAACGATGTGTGCAAGATGTGCGAACAATGAAAAGT
>NW_018433720.1:0-266 GCF_002113885.1 Mizuhopecten yessoensis
GCAGGTTATTGATGTGGAGGAAAGGATGGAACCGGACAACATGCAATTATACATGAGACCTCGCAATAGGTTACCTTCAAAGGGCCACCGAAGGAGACATGATAAAGTTTGACCGGCAAACATATTGTCTTGTCAAAGCCTTATAGGTCATGGTCACAGGGTCAGTATATATAGCAGCGAGTGCGAGAAACAAGAGCCATTTTATTTTTTAGATTGTTATTTTAACAAGAGGCCCAGAGGGCCTGTATCGCTCACCTGAATGTGTT
>NW_018433721.1:0-266 GCF_002113885.1 Mizuhopecten yessoensis
AGAAAGGGTATATTTCTAGCTTATCATAGAAGCTATTCAATTCCACAGACACGACACTTTAAATCATGTACAGCGATAGAAGGCTTATTGACATCTGATGAAATTCACTTATTATATCCAATACACTTCAATATTGAAAAGGTCCAATATCTTATCAACATCAAATCTATAAAACTAAGTGTTCTCCTCCATTGGATAGCTATGTCGATTTCTTCATGATTAACTTTTTATTAAAGTTTACGTATGATTACCATTATGTAGCTACT
>NW_018433722.1:0-266 GCF_002113885.1 Mizuhopecten yessoensis
ATATGACTGTCAATAGCAAAGGTAGGACCACTTCTCTCTGCACTTTATATCTCACGTTGGTTCCCAACTGTCGGGGAGCTTTTATATATATAAAATATAGATATATTACTGTAAACGTTGATTAAGGCACATATTAGATATGCTGTTATATATCACAGCCGAATAACATCACATATGTTTGCAGGTGCATAAAAAAGCAGATTTGCGGCACAACCGAACATTTTTCTAAAAAAAACTTTTTAGCCATTACAGGTGCCAGCATATTT
>NW_018433723.1:0-266 GCF_002113885.1 Mizuhopecten yessoensis
TGGTACTTTTCAACTCCACTCAGTTGTATCGTTTGGATCTAAAAAATACAGTCAAAGTGCGAAATACCTCATGCTACTGCTCAGACTGTTGGGACAGAAATGGCTCATTTAAAGGGTCGTGTACTGGGTGGTCAGAGAAAACTATTTTTTGTCAAAAAGTCAAATCAAACCGGACAATTAAGTTTGGTCTTTATGCCAAAAAGTAGAATGCTTTTGTTGACACATAAACTGTTGACCAAATGTGGGATGTGTCATTTATTACTATG
>NW_018433724.1:0-266 GCF_002113885.1 Mizuhopecten yessoensis
AGATTAACATTGCCTGTGCGTATGATTTTGCGAAGGGAGATAACTTCAAGCCACGTTTGGTTTCCTGTCTAATTCGACTTTCAATTACTGCAGCTTCACATTCCAGAAAATATAGAACTTCGAAATTGAACGGCTCTCCACTTCGAGCTAGTAAAAATATGTCTGCCGTAGACTCACAGCTGAGCCTGCGCAACGCGTCTAGACATTATTCTTCCGCAATGACGCGTCCGAAAATTTGATATCTTATGAATTCATCAACAAAAATT
>NW_018433725.1:0-266 GCF_002113885.1 Mizuhopecten yessoensis
TTTCATGTCATATCATGATGGCATAACCCCAAGGTATGTATATACGAAAAATAAAACTTATGGGTGATAGCCACCAGAAGGCCCAAATTGGCACCCCTCCTTTCATTCATGTTTAAAATGTTTATGTATCTTAAAAGTATAAAGTTAGTTGTGAGCATGATAGTTTGTATGACTTTTAGATGGTTTACAATCCAGGTATGACCTTCAAACTGTGTGTAATCTTGACCTTGTTTATGATATAAATAATAAACTATATTGACCTTGTT
>NW_018433726.1:0-266 GCF_002113885.1 Mizuhopecten yessoensis
AGGAAAGGTTGGTTGGTAGAAGAAACTTTCGAGGGTTGGTTGGTTGGTAGAGGAAACTTTCAAGGAAAGGTTAGTCGATAGAAGAAATTTTCAATGTTAGGTTAGTTGAAAGAAGAAACTTTCAATAATAGGTAAGTTGGTAAAAGACATTTTCAATAATAGGTTGGTGGCTAGAAGAAATTTTCGAGGAAAGTTTAGTTGGTAGAAGAAACTTTCGAGGAAAGGTAAGTTAGTAAAATAAACTTTCGAGGAAAGGTTAGTTGGTA
>NW_018433727.1:0-266 GCF_002113885.1 Mizuhopecten yessoensis
AAAAATCACATTTTACAAAAACTGTTTTGCTCCACCAAAGCGTACATGTAGCTATAGGTGAAGATAACGTTTTTGGATTAAGTTATGTAGTTATGTGCACAGGGGCTCGGTTTCGGGATTTTGAGTAATATATGACGTACATGTGAACTGTTATGATTTTGGTTAATAATACACGTATACACAAGTCAGCCTAGTGAATGATTATGTTCGGTGTCTACAGATGCTTTTGATGAACATGTATATGCTATCGTTGCCTGCTGAATATT
>NW_018433728.1:0-266 GCF_002113885.1 Mizuhopecten yessoensis
TTTTTTTTTATATATTTCTTACATAGAAAAAGTTCAAAAAATTCCTGAAATACGGTGTGAACAATGCAAACGATAAAACATAACAATGTGGGCTCCGTAAACATAACAATAGTTCTTGTCAAATTTTGGTACGCTTCTAGGGTTTTGTTTTAGCTATTTCTCAGAAAGTACTTGAAGGATCTTTATCAAATTGAATATGTAAGTTCCCTTTGGTCTTTAGTTGTGCATGTTAAACTTGAGACTGATGGGATAAACACAATGACTGT
>NW_018433729.1:0-266 GCF_002113885.1 Mizuhopecten yessoensis
ACGGACTGTGGACGGACAACAAATGTTGCGCCATGGCATACGATCACTTGCTCTTCGGGCAGGTGAGCTAAAAACAACAAAAAGCAATTCTGGGGTGCTTTCTCAACGACGCCGCCTAACGAAAGGAACAAATGTTAATACAATGGCGGAGAACAACCCACGGAGGAAACCAACATGCCATCGGAGGGATAATAACTAACCAATTAAGACAACACTTCCATGTTTCTTCCACCGCTGGGGATCGAGCTGAAGCTCACGCTCGACTG
>NW_018433730.1:0-266 GCF_002113885.1 Mizuhopecten yessoensis
ACAGCCCTGCGACGTGGACTCCTCTGCTGTCATCTTCAAATTCCGTGTCTGCAAAGATAAAATTTAGATATTGTATTTATTTGTAAAGTACATCTGATGATAATTGTAGCTTATACTTGTATTTTGTGTTTTTTCAGGGGTGTCACCTTTGGATATGTTTTCACTATCAGCAGAATTGCATCAACTGCAGTCAACTGTAGAAATGCAGGAAAAAACCATCAGCGAGCTGAAAAACAAGCAGCAGTCCATAACACCATTTGGAGTGA
>NW_018433731.1:0-266 GCF_002113885.1 Mizuhopecten yessoensis
GCTATGACATATTCAATGGGTGCAGAGAGCGTTATTGAGCGTAACTACTTGGAGTATCGAGGATGATCTATTCAGTGATTTTCACTCATTTGACCTTCTAAGCTCTAAAATTTCGTTATTAACGGTAAAATTTGAGCAGTGTGAAATATACATAATTTCAGATTATGAACAGCATATTTACATACGATCCAGCCAAGGAGACAATCCAATTTTTACCTACCCTTCTCCATCCTAAAAGTAAAGGCACGATCCGCCTTAAGAGTAAA
>NW_018433732.1:0-266 GCF_002113885.1 Mizuhopecten yessoensis
TGAAGCAAAGTTGGTCGGAATTTAACAAAAAGTCAACTGACTTAAGGTCAATGTCACTGGGTCAAAGCTCAAGGTCAAATATTGTATCTTTTTACTGATGACATTTTTTTTCGAAGCAAAGTTCTTCAGAACTTTACACGGATTCAACTGACCAAAAGCCAAGGATACGAGGTCCAAAAGTTCAAGGTCAAGGTCAAGTTTTGTATTTTTCACTGATTAATATTTTGATATGATATTATGAAGCAAAGTTGGTCGGAATTAAAGAA
>NW_018433733.1:0-266 GCF_002113885.1 Mizuhopecten yessoensis
GTTAACATAGAGATGACATTAAAGTAATACCTACACAATTATAGCCAATCAAACCATCACTGCGTTGGCATCTATGTCAGACATATTTCTTTACACACCTAACAAAGGGTTTCCGATCCTTTATAATGCCTCCATTAGCCCCTATTGATTTAGTAAAGTATAAATAGACAAACATTCTGTGGATGTGGGTAGCATAAGGTCACTAATCTCTTGAACAACCAACCGTGTGATAGCATAATGGTATCTTTGGGAGCTATCCGTGAAGA
>NW_018433734.1:0-266 GCF_002113885.1 Mizuhopecten yessoensis
TGTGAGCCAACTATTCCACACCTTTTTGAGGATGTTGGGGTAGAGGAACGGACAGGGATGTAGGAGGGGCGGGTTGCGGTTTGGGCATGTCATAGTAATTGGTGGGGGATGTTGTGGTTTGGGCAGTGTTATAGTACTTATACACAATTGGAATCACCAGCAGTAATACAAAAACTAATCAATTCAGATAAGGTTGTTTCGAGTAGAATAAATAACGGAGTTTGATAAATTATCCTTCAAACAGAAAATGTATCAGAGTGAAAATA
>NW_018433735.1:0-266 GCF_002113885.1 Mizuhopecten yessoensis
TTGGCTGTTTTGAACCCATTGATATTTAATTTTCAAACTCAAACTAATATCATTATCGGTTCAATCCACAAGGATGTCACTTTGTAACTTCCTGCCGGTTAATAGTATCACGCAATTCTTCGTTCTGTTTCCCGATACGTGGTATTTATGAATTTACAACGTAACGTCCTGAAAAGCTGAGCCTACTTTACTCGAGTTTATTTATTCGATTCTATGGTATTTTATGACTTAAACTTGCAACTTTTCGTAATTGTTAAATTGGCAAT
>NW_018433736.1:0-266 GCF_002113885.1 Mizuhopecten yessoensis
ATTCTGTATATGTGTGTAGGTATGTTATTCTTTATATATGTGTAAGTGTGTTATATCTGTATATGTGTGTAGGTATGTTATTGTATATTTGTGTATGTATATCATATCTGCATATATGCCTAAGCATGTTATATCTAAATATGTGTAAGTATGTTTGATCTGTATATTGGTGTCGGTATGTAGTCTGCATATTTGTGTAAGTATGTTATTCTGTATATGTGTGTATGTATGTTATTCTGTATATGTGTGTAGGTATGTTATATCTG
>NW_018433737.1:0-266 GCF_002113885.1 Mizuhopecten yessoensis
ATTTCGGCGACATTTTCTGTTTTCGCCGTTGAAGAAGCGCACCGTACGGACATGCATTTCCAATGAAAACGCCTAATACGTTGGTATAACTGATACCTCCTGGTTGTAATTTTATTCTAATGCGTTTAATTAGTTTTTATTTACGGCACAGAGAGAAAAAAATACCAATTAAATTTAGAAACACTTTTCATTTCAAATTAAAGTACATGTCTTCCTGTTTTCAAATAGGAACAATATAATTGTCTTTCACTTTTGTGGACGTGTGT
>NW_018433738.1:0-266 GCF_002113885.1 Mizuhopecten yessoensis
CCTTTCTCCTATCCACTGCCCCCTCTCTCCCTTCCACTGCTCCCTCTCTCCTTTCCACTGCTCCCCCTCTCTTCTTTCTACTGCTCTCCTCCTCCCTTCCTCTCGTCTTTCCACTGCTCCCCTTCTCTTCTTTCTACTGCTCCCCTCCTCCCTTCCTCTCTCCTTTCCACTGCTCCCCCTCTCTCCTCTCCACTGCCCCTCTCTCCTTTCCACTGCTCCCCTCTCTCCTATCCACTGCTCCTCATCTCTCCTCTCCACTGCCCCCT
>NW_018433739.1:0-266 GCF_002113885.1 Mizuhopecten yessoensis
ATGTTCTTAGATCTGTAACAGATCAAGAAGTCATCCACGAATAACTACCCTTCTGTGGACTGACCATTTGACTATAGCATTGTCATCCGATCCTTTGCTATAAGTGACATTTAGATCGGGCCCGGCCGGCTTTGTGGATATCTGGATTCCTTTCTGGGGTGATTTTTCTGTTGGCGATATATTTTCTGACCTCGTGCGGGGAACAGATAGCGAACGCCATTGTTGTAACGACGAGTGTTTGCGGCTTTTGTTTGGTGCTTTTTGAG
>NW_018433740.1:0-266 GCF_002113885.1 Mizuhopecten yessoensis
ACTAGATTGTCTGTCCCTGTTCCCATTGTATCCTCTCCTAGATTGCCTGTCCTTGTTCCCATTGTATACTCTACTAGATTCTCTGTCCTTGTTCCCATTGTATTCTCTACTAGATTGTCTGTCCCTGTTTTGAGTGTATCCTCTTCTAGATTGCCTGTCCTTGTTCCCATTGTATCCTCTACTAGATTGCTGTCCCTCTTTCCATTGTATCCTCTACTAGTTTGTCTGTCCTTGTTCCCATTGTATCCTCTACTAGATTGTCTGTC
>NW_018433741.1:0-266 GCF_002113885.1 Mizuhopecten yessoensis
TTTTTTTATGATAGCATTAGGGCCCAATCCGGAATATGGTCAGGGCTCACTCGGTCTTTGTTTTACCTGCTCTTGGTTCTGTGTTGTGATCACTCTCACCAAACAGGAATAGGCTGTACCATTTGCAAACATTATCTGGTTATAATTATATAGAAGGTGGACTTGTTCTCAGTTCCTCCACTTAATAAAACAGCATGGGGAGAAGAATGTTGTTAAACAGATTTTAGTCTGTTCCTTAGTATCAAACTTCAGGTTGTTAAAAAAAA
>NW_018433742.1:0-266 GCF_002113885.1 Mizuhopecten yessoensis
GAGCCCTTAAGACATTTAACCCTGTGACTAAGTTTGAAGAAAATTGGTTCACATTTGTTGTAGTTATTGCACAAAAACGAAACGCAGCAGATAATGAAGTTTTTCGTTATTCAAGGGGCCATTACTCTGCCAAACAGGGTCCGCTGAAAGTGGTCATCGAGCTTGGCTGAGCCCTTAAGGCATTTAACCCTATGACCAAGTTTGAAGAAAATCAATTAGCATTTGTTGTAGTTATTGCACGGAAACGAAGTGCAGCAGATAATGAC
>NW_018433743.1:0-266 GCF_002113885.1 Mizuhopecten yessoensis
ATGTTGACGCCCTGGTATATTTTGTTACTCTGTTTCAAAGCTGTACTACAGCTTTGATACAGAGGGACAAAACAAACTACAGCTTTAATACAGAGGGTCAAAACATACTACAGCTTTAATACAGAGGGCCAAAACATACCAACGTTTTGGCCCTCTGTATTAAAGCTGTGGTATGTTTTGGCCCTCTGTATTAAAGCTGTAGTACGTGTTGGCCCTCTGTATCAAAGCTGTATTGTGTTTTGGCCCTCTGTATCAAAGATGTAGTC
>NW_018433744.1:0-266 GCF_002113885.1 Mizuhopecten yessoensis
AAAAAAAAAAATGACCAACCGCTAGGCTGATACCGGTCCTTTGAAGATTACAAAAGAAAGAGGCCCGACTTCAAAGCCTGTCAATGTATACTGTAACGTGACCGCGAGATTATTTTGATGTTCATTAAAGGATCGAACTAGTCTCCTCGTTTCATCAACAAGGTGCTGCACACTGAGCCTTCAATTTTGCTATGACGTAGAGAGCGAAAGTGAGCGTTACCTGGATATCGAGGATGGCCAGCCCCAATCCCGATACAAATCAAATG
>NW_018433745.1:0-266 GCF_002113885.1 Mizuhopecten yessoensis
ATATTACATTATGATAAACATCTCATATCCATACTGTAATAGACTAGTAGCGAATTAACAAAATAAGCGATTAATATGCTTAAATTTTCAATTGTACAAATATAAACATACAATGTTTATTTGAGATAATAACAGTTCTTTTTTTGGCTTCGCCTTTTTTTTGAATTTTGACACAACAATCCCAAACAAAATAGAATTCCTAGTGTACATATAGAGTCAACGTAGCCGTAGACGACAGCGTAAAAACAGAAAACACTGTCGGCGGG
>NW_018433746.1:0-266 GCF_002113885.1 Mizuhopecten yessoensis
CTCACCACATCTACCATTTAACCGTTTGTTTACCGTGTGGCCCTGTATAAACGTATTGTTCTGAGGGGCCATTAATATCCAAAATCCAAACAGTAAACCCTGACGGAATAGTATGCCACAGTAAACAATGGTGTCATTGGGAGTGTACAAACTACTGCAACGATAAATTTACAATTATAGATATATAATTATACACAAATCACATTCTAACAAAGTGATAGAAACCAACATACCCTGTCTCCTGCACACACACACACACACACACA
>NW_018433747.1:0-266 GCF_002113885.1 Mizuhopecten yessoensis
TGACGTCTGCATTATCAGTAACAAGTTGCGGGTCTTGTTGTCCAATTTATTTGCCCCTTACAAATCATTCCTGTATTTTCCCACCATGTTAATCTTGTTCTGGCCACACATTCATTATACTTCATCATGTATCGCGCCTGAAGTATTTGTGTCATTCGTTCCTGCAAGACCAATGCCAGGTACCGTCCTGACCTTGAAACGAAGTGCACTACAGATCTTAATCATCCACTTCCCTCGACCTTTACTACCAACGTAACTAGCAAGGA
>NW_018433748.1:0-266 GCF_002113885.1 Mizuhopecten yessoensis
AATATACCCATGTCATATTTGTTTGCGTATTAACCCATGTACTATAACCTATCAGCCCTGTGGTTGGTTGTAATTTTCAATTGTTTCAATTGTGATGACGTACAGTACGTCACAGACTTACGCACACGAGTCAAAAAGGCGGCTTTTTACATTTCAATGTTGCATGAAAATTATCGTTTTACATTGATAAATGACACAAATCTTGATTATGTGATAAAAAGAATCTTACAATCGTTTTCATTTCATATGAAATTTATGAAACTCGT
>NW_018433749.1:0-266 GCF_002113885.1 Mizuhopecten yessoensis
GTTAGAGCTAAGGATACACGTTACCTTACACACTGTATCTGTGATAATGTTAGAGCTAAGGATACATGGTACCTTACACAGTGTAAATGTGATTGTGTTAGAGCTAAGGATGCATGTTACCTTACACACTGTAACTGTGATTGTGTTAGAGCTAACGATACACGGTACGTTACACACTGTAACAGTGATTGTGTTAGAGCTAAGGATACACGTTACCTTAAACACTGTATATGTGATTGTGTTAGAGCTAAGGATACACGTTACCT
>NW_018433750.1:0-266 GCF_002113885.1 Mizuhopecten yessoensis
CAGGAATTAAAGGGCATGATACAGGAATTAAAGGTCATGGTACATGTGGTCATGGTACATGATGTCATGGTACAGAACAAAATGTCATTGTACAGGAGTTAAAGGTCATTGTACAGGAATTACAGATCATGGTACAGGAACTAAAGGTCATGGTTCAGGAATTGAAGGTCATGTAAAGGAACTTAAGGTCATGGAACAGGAATTAAAGGTCGTGGTACAGGTACTAAAGGTCATGGTACAGGAATTAAAGGTCATGGTACAGGAAT
>NW_018433751.1:0-266 GCF_002113885.1 Mizuhopecten yessoensis
GAAGAAATTTAACAGCACCTCTTCTGACTTTTTAAACTTTGTGTACTTTTCTGCTTATATTGATCGTGTATTCCCCAATATTTGCCAAAATACCAAAGTGTCCCTTTTCGGATACAGTTACATCGCTTCATGGGCCTATGCGACCATGATAGTATTTTGTGTACTATTTACAGAACCACGTGTCGGAAATATCAACTTACAACAGAAAAGAAAAGCGGATAGTATCTATTCATGAAAATGAACAAACATTTGTGGAATTGATACTA
>NW_018433752.1:0-266 GCF_002113885.1 Mizuhopecten yessoensis
TTCTCCTATCTCACCCCCAAGGGGGTGAAAGATTCTATTAGTCTCTCCCCAAGGGGGTGAAGATTCTATTAGTCTCACCCCCAAGGGGGTGAAGATTCTATTAGTCTTCTGTTTAGGGGAAACCAAATATAGAAAACCTGCACACACTGATTATGTATCGTAAAAGATCGGGAATGTACTTCTTTGTCTCCTAATCAGCAATTCGGCGGTGTCTCCCGAGGCACCCGTCCTCATCGACCCTGGCTAATGCGAGGCCGTCCCCCCCC
>NW_018433753.1:0-266 GCF_002113885.1 Mizuhopecten yessoensis
TTCGAGAGACGTAATTTCTAGGGACATATATATCTCTGTTATATGAGGACGCAAATGTTATGCCCCCACAAGAAATGAGACAGAATGTCCCCCCGTGGTGACTATCTCACCCCTGAAATCATAGGTTGTCCTCACAAAAATGAGATATTTCCCAACGGCGACTACATCGCCCGTGAGGTCATATAGTGCAGGCAATAATATCACACAACTCAATATATCCCAATATTTTCTAGTGACAACATATTGCATATATGAGTCACAAAAAA
>NW_018433754.1:0-266 GCF_002113885.1 Mizuhopecten yessoensis
TGTACGATATAACCTGTAATAAATTATATGTATAAGTTAATCAAGGCTGGTTTGTTGTTTGTACAGCTTTAACGTCTTATCAACAGCTAAGGTAATTTAAGGACGTGCCTCCATGTTTGTGTGTATGCCAGAGACAGGGTATGTTGGTGTGACTGCCTTCTTGTGATAGCGCGGATCTGATACCGACTTTCATAGTGCTATCTCACTAAAATGCCATGCCGAGGGCACCCAGTACAGCATATTAAACAAAGCAAAGTATTGCAAGG
>NW_018433755.1:0-266 GCF_002113885.1 Mizuhopecten yessoensis
ACAGCGTTCACTGACCGATACTGCTACGGTCAAAACAGACTCTTCTGTTGTTTTACGATTGCAAACTTTCGTCCATTCGTTAGTAATATGTGTATGATTATATAAGTTTATAAACGTATGTGCATTACCTAAACATCAAATGAAAGGGCAATACTTAAAGTGATATAGACGACATGTATTATAACAATAACAATACACAACATCAAAATGCACCACAACGTTTATGTAACACATGAGAAATACACACTAAATCTTCAGCAGGCAAC
>NW_018433756.1:0-266 GCF_002113885.1 Mizuhopecten yessoensis
TCACTGGCCTTCTACCACTTGGTCACGGGGTTCGAGACTTATGTTTGGCAGTTGCCGGGTACTGGCCCAAGGTCAGTGTTTTTCTCGGGTACTCCAGCTTTCCTCCAGCAACAAAACCAGGTTCGTTCTTATATGACCATAGCTGTTATTAGAACGTAAAGCACAAACAAACCAAAACACACTGATTAACTTAGTTCTACGTCGATAATACTTGTATCTATGATGCTGCTTGGGTTGCTGTACTGAACATGTGTTGCAGATGCTGA
>NW_018433757.1:0-266 GCF_002113885.1 Mizuhopecten yessoensis
AATGCCATAATTGCAGACACAACAGACCAGTGTCGTCTCTCCTTGTGGGCTTCACACATTGATGCTGTTCTCTTGAACAATTCATACAAAATCGCAAACTTGGCCATCAAAGACTTCGAAGACAAAAAGTTCTTTTCCACCTCACCAAGTTCAACATTTGATCATGCAGCAGACTTGGAGAATGTAATATTCAAGTCATTTGAGCACACATTACAGGGTGAACCCTCCATGGTGTCAATTACGGCACATTACGCCTGTAAAAACTG
>NW_018433758.1:0-266 GCF_002113885.1 Mizuhopecten yessoensis
TCCGGGAGCATATACCTGGAATCTTCAGCGAGCATGTGGACCCTGGCAATCAGGAAGTGTTGCAAGGCAGAGAGGCTGCTCTCAAGCAGGCTGTTGTTTGGCTACTCCGGCGGCCAGTGGGACATCTCGGGGACCTTCGGGAATACGTGGAGATGCAGCATTTGTTGACAACGAATGGAGGGAGGTGTCAGCATCACTGACTGTTAGACGGTGACTATGATGGCATTCAGTAGTTATCTGGGTGAGCCGATCCAAGACAAGTATAC
>NW_018433759.1:0-266 GCF_002113885.1 Mizuhopecten yessoensis
GAGGGTTCGTTATAGAGGATCTACGCTAATAAATATCTATAATATAATCATAAGGTTCTGCTCAGTTAATGTTCGGTATAGAGAGGTAATACTTAAGTAAATGGTGTTTATAGGTATGGTTGTTTGTTGCTTAACTTAACGTCATTGCGTTTCGCCGCCTAATTAAAATAATAATGATATTGTGATAATTAGTGTGGTATCGAGATCCCAAACTATCATACATCATTACATAACAATGAATATAATTATGTTTTCATGTAAAACGA
>NW_018433760.1:0-266 GCF_002113885.1 Mizuhopecten yessoensis
GTTTTGGGGTGGGGATCTTAACTGTTTCGAAGTAATGACCCAGGGGTTAAGTCTGCAAAAGTGGGGCAGACTCCAGGGTCAATTATAATATCATGACTGCATTTTTCACTTTTTGCCCAGCAATTGTATATATAGTTTTGTAGTGGGGATCTGAACTGTTTTAAAGTTACCACCCAGGGACTATGTCTCCAAGGGTTGGGCCAGACCCCAGGGCCATCCTAGAAGCATATGTGCATTCTTCTCTTTATACTCAGCAATTGTATATA
>NW_018433761.1:0-266 GCF_002113885.1 Mizuhopecten yessoensis
CGATATAAAAAAGTCGATAAAACGTCAGAATAATTCGGACTAAAATACACCGTGGTGAGTATTTTAGAAATATAAAGAGCCGTGTATTGCGGTATATTTTGGCGGAAAACTACAATGGTCTTGATTTAGTATAAAAATGTCTGTAAATCCAGTGTCTGTCTCATTTTTACGATGATTCGACACGGCTACACACTGCAAGTGTTTCATGACATGAAGATTCGTGACCGAGCGGGGATAGAGCGATTGATAGAAAACATCAATCACTA
>NW_018433762.1:0-266 GCF_002113885.1 Mizuhopecten yessoensis
CAATCTATGAAAAGGTGTACATAATGGTAACGTCTTTGGAAGGATCATTTCTATTATTAGTAACAACTTCGGTTGTATGGTGTTATTCACGGGGTATCGCTGTCTAGTAGGTGGCAATGATTCAATATATCCGTAGTCTGTTGATGTTCGTGTTGTGTTTACCTCGACACCGCGTGCCAGCATAAGAACGAGACGTTAATAACACATTGTTTGTCGTTTGTCGTATGACATTCAATAGGGTTGATTAGATGGGATGTGATAACAAA
>NW_018433763.1:0-266 GCF_002113885.1 Mizuhopecten yessoensis
ATAATTGAAAAATGTTTTTGTCTGCACAGCTGTTATTTCTTCTTTTCTTATATATATAGTTAAGTAATACACATCCTACCGACATTTGTTTATTCGGATCCAGTGTCCATATTGGATCATACTCTCGTTATTACTCTTGAGACATATGGGACAAGGAAGTAAATCCAACAAGTAGACATTATGAGGTCGCCAAATTGCACACGTTAAAACACAAACACATACGTTACGTTTAACAAAATTAGATATACTGGCACACTACTAAGATA
>NW_018433764.1:0-266 GCF_002113885.1 Mizuhopecten yessoensis
CATAGAGTGCTGCTTTAACAGAAATATTGAAATACCATGCTTCTTACAAAACATTCTGGGGAGAACACTGCAATTATATTTCTAATATTATTTTTATGCTATGTAATTGTTTTGTGGGTTTTTTTTCTATGTCTTGATAAAGGAGCGGTTTGCTCCGAAAATTTGATAACATCATATTGTTTACAATGTAAGAATAAATTCCTTGCCCCATACACACTTGTATTATACCTGTCTATATCTACCCCGCTATATCTACATATATATAC
>NW_018433765.1:0-266 GCF_002113885.1 Mizuhopecten yessoensis
ACAGCCTGTTTGGTGAACTTAGTAGTAAACCGTCCCCTTTTATTTTTATCGTTGGTATTTACCAAATGTTTATAACAGCGTTAATACTAGAAAGCAACGTTGACGCTTTTTATTTGCCAGTGACATGTTGCTGAACGACAGCAGGAACCAATCTTAAACGAGTATAAGTTCACTTTGATTTACAGTACTTAGAAACAATACAGTTGTACAGTGATAGTTAAGGTGGAAATGATTGGGACTTATCTTGGAATCTCGTTTGCTATGGT
>NW_018433766.1:0-266 GCF_002113885.1 Mizuhopecten yessoensis
AAATATCCAATAGAAAAGATGTGTATCTTCAATTGGCTATGTTACCTAAACGAATATACTATAATTAGTAAGAATATTCAAAACTATTAATTAATACATGTCATACAAGTCAAGTTTCAACGACAAAGCAGATCTAGAAAACGATAATCTTTCCGGAACACATCGTCTCAAAATGTCTAACAAATCGACAAAATCAAACAAAATTCAAAGTCTACGTCTGCATCATATTCTTTGTTCATATTTCACCCGCATTAAGTTTTTATTTA
>NW_018433767.1:0-266 GCF_002113885.1 Mizuhopecten yessoensis
TTTTTTCACATTTAGGGGCCAAAAAGAGCTAATTTTAATTTTAACTGGGAGTTGTACATTTTATGATGCCAAAGATTCGACTTTCCAAAACCTTAAATTAGCGTTTGTTTACCGTAGTTATATATTATGATAGTCTGATACACATCTATATACAACACTTTAATTGTTACCTATCTTCTTTAACAACAAAGGAGGGATGCCAATTGTGGCCTTCTGGTTGCTATATACATACCTTGGGGTTATGCCATCATGATATGACATGAAAT
>NW_018433768.1:0-266 GCF_002113885.1 Mizuhopecten yessoensis
GATTTTTTCGTTATCCCCCTTTTTTAATACTTTTATTCGTAGGTAAATTTTTAATTATTGGTAAGATTATTGTATGGTTCTAATATGAATTTATGCAATTGATGACATAATTAAGCCAATATATAAAAAGGTCACAGTGACCTACTTATCAACCATGTGTTACTCTTAATATTTGCAGCTTAAGTGTCACGCAATACACCAAAATAATGAAGGAACTTTCTAAAAATAACATGCAGTTTTGTCAAAAGGCGTCCATTTGTGATTTT
>NW_018433769.1:0-266 GCF_002113885.1 Mizuhopecten yessoensis
TGTGTGTGTTGACGATGTGGTATATTGTCTGTGTGTGTTGACGTTCTGATATACATGTGTTGTCTGTGTGTGTTGACGGTTTGGTATATTGTCTGTGTGTATTGACGTTTTGATGTACATGTATTGTCTGTGTGTGTTGACGATGTAATATATTGTCCGTGTATGTTGACGGTGTTGTATATTGTTCGTGTGTGTTGACGATGTTGTATATTGTATGTGTGTGCCGACGGTGTGTTATATTTTTCGAGTGTGTTCACGGTGTGGTT
>NW_018433770.1:0-266 GCF_002113885.1 Mizuhopecten yessoensis
TTCAAGGAAAATAAATGCAGACTGTGATATTAAGCAAATGTGACATTAAGTGCATTTGACATTTTCCCATTGTGGCGTACAATACTGGTAGGTCTGACAAAATGATGATGGCCGATATTTCTAGAATGGAACTGAAAACAAATGTATGAATTTAAAGCACATTTAATAAATATGGAGACAAACAATTCCTTTGTCCCATTTCTGTTTCTTAACATCTGGTGAAATAATGTGAATTTTATTAGTATCCTGAACATGTGAAATATA
Organism: Mizuhopecten yessoensis; assembly: GCF_002113885.1. Taxonomy (NCBI): domain Eukaryota; kingdom Metazoa; phylum Mollusca; class Bivalvia; order Pectinida; family Pectinidae; genus Mizuhopecten; species Mizuhopecten yessoensis. The sequence goes on from NW_018433770.1 coordinate 265, forward strand.
CA
>NW_018433771.1:0-266 GCF_002113885.1 Mizuhopecten yessoensis
TCATCAGATGGAGTCTAAATAGTTTCTGTAGCATCCTTAGGCCAGGGGCACTCAATATTGTATAACAGTGGGTGTGCCCCCCTAGGGTCAGGGGGCTGGCCCAATAGGGGACATAGAGATAAAACGTTTTAAATCCTTTTTCTAACGTAGGGATAAAGGGATTTTAGTCTGAAGCATCCTTGGGCCAAGGGGACTCAATTTGTATAAACAGTGGGCGTGGCACCGCTGGGGGCAGAGGAGTGGGGCCCAAAAGGGGAAATAGAGGT
>NW_018433772.1:0-266 GCF_002113885.1 Mizuhopecten yessoensis
CGGCTGAAACAAACTAGGAATCCATTTCAATAGTTCATTGAACATGGAGAAATAAGTGAATGTGAATGTAAATGACTGCTTCTACCGAATCAGGAACATTACATACATCCGGAACAGCTATGACTTCATATTATGTAAGACTGCAAATGCATTCACTTGTAACTTCTCGCTTGACCTATGGTAATGTATTGCTGTCTGTTACCAGAAACGCAAAACACCTAAGCAAAAACAGAATGGAAGTTCAATATAACCTGCTTACGCCTGCA
>NW_018433773.1:0-266 GCF_002113885.1 Mizuhopecten yessoensis
CTAGTACAAGTATTGCTAGATAAGTAAACCCCTATACTGCCCCGACTAGGAAAATCAATACACATTCCTTTTACTCCGACTAGACTGTATTGTCATAGTGCTATCTGGCCGGGTAGATCATAACTCACTGTTACGTGTTTTACAAATTGTAACAGATCTACAACTACGTTAACTTAAAACAGAAAACATCACTTATTATGTTGTTGTTCGTTGTCTGTGGACGGCCTGACATTGTAAACAATGTGCGTGATTATACGTGACTACAA
>NW_018433774.1:0-266 GCF_002113885.1 Mizuhopecten yessoensis
AAAATCAGCACTAGGACAAATGTCAAAGTGAGTATAAACAAGTATATCTATTGTGAACCCAGTAACATTCTTTGAAACAAAGATGTCTTTGAAAATATTAAATGTGACCTTTTACGTCCTTTGTGAAAGACTCTTTGCATTTATTTCAGAATTGATTTGAAGTTATCAGGACAACAAAACAGAGGTTAATATCAGTATCTATAAACAAACAACAGGGCCATAATAAAACAGAGGTTAACATCAGTATCTAACAAACAACAGGGCTG
>NW_018433775.1:0-266 GCF_002113885.1 Mizuhopecten yessoensis
GAACAACATTTCTGAAAGATCAGCGAGTAAAAAAAACTACATGTTGAACGCATTTAAGTTAAGACAACAATACAGATTCATGTCATTGTTAATAAGCATACAATAATTACTCTTAAAGAAATATAAAACCTACTGCTGCATTAAACTCTTTGCAAACGAATTCTAAAATCTTCTATAGAGGGTAAGTAGGACTTGTGATTTAATGGAACATTTGAAAGGAACAAACATCGTCACAGTAACCACATTGTTGGGATTCAAAACTACAT
>NW_018433776.1:0-266 GCF_002113885.1 Mizuhopecten yessoensis
AAAGGTGACTAGTGCAAATTATATTTTGAATATCTTTAAAACACAGCCATTTACCAAGTGAAAACGTTTACACTGAGAATAAAATTGGCTGAATAAAACTACATACAAATTATAAGTTTTTACCCTAAATATTGAAATATTGACTAAATTATTAGAAGATGAAACAGGTCGTTAAATCGGGATTAAGCTAATCACCTTTTGAACAACTAGGCCCTGGTCGTTCTTTCATTGGTCAATCTTGTTTGGGGCCTCTACATTCACACACA
>NW_018433777.1:0-266 GCF_002113885.1 Mizuhopecten yessoensis
ACCTCCCTTTAAATAGTTTTGTTTGGAGTCGTCGGTCATATATGAAAGATTGAAGATAACAAAAACAACACAATTTTTACCATTCTAAAATGATTAAAATTGGTAATCTGTTGTCATGACTGCTGATTTAGCGACAAACACTAGCTGGGCACAAGTAACATTTTTACAGGAAAGTTGACTGGAGGGCATAACCACCGACCGTCTGACCCCTGACAATAGGCTAGGTAGGATCGCCATGCTTCAGTGAAAATTATTGACACTTCTCA
>NW_018433778.1:0-266 GCF_002113885.1 Mizuhopecten yessoensis
CCAGACCGAGAAAAACACGGAGGAGGACAATAGCATCAGAATTAGAAGAAATGGGATATTCTATTGGCCAAGCTCAGTTCATTGCCATGGACAGAGGTAGGTGGTGACATATTGTTGATTCCTTATGTCTCACCGGGGACAAAGAGGAACGAAGAGGAAAAAGTAAGTAAAAGTAAAGTAACAGAAATCTGACCAAAATCTAACAATGGTTCATACTACCGATTTATTACTCTGCAGACTTACCATCTGTTCCTCCGGAGAAGACG
>NW_018433779.1:0-266 GCF_002113885.1 Mizuhopecten yessoensis
GTTTCCATTCATCCTTTAGGTTTCAGGGGAATACCTAGTGGTATACAGAATCCTTTTCATGGTATTTTTCTAAGCAAATACACAAAGTAGAAAAGCAACTCCTGAATCTAGGTTTCCATAATTGTTATAAAAGCATGAGTACCAATTCAACTATGGAAACCTGTATTCAGAAGTTTTGTCCCTCCGTTGTTTAATTGGGTAATTAGTTTTACCATACAATGATCAATACACTGTTACATTTACACCTTTCCCTTCATTTCAATAGG
>NW_018433780.1:0-266 GCF_002113885.1 Mizuhopecten yessoensis
TTCACCAAACATTCAGACAGGGTAACGAAAAAGGGTCTGAATAGACATTGAGCTGCAAAAGTGTCCTTTCTTTCTCATATCTATATATATATACATATTTCTTTCCTGAATGCAGAGATTTGTTCTAAAATACATCATCATTTACACGTCTGACTTCTTACACAGCTGTGCTACTTTTTTCATATATTTCTTGTGTTTATATGCATGTAATGAACCATCATTGATGTTGAAAACACTGGATTACACCAACGGAGTTAAATAGATAT
>NW_018433781.1:0-266 GCF_002113885.1 Mizuhopecten yessoensis
CCACAACTACAACCATTCCAACAACAACGACCACGCCCACAACTACAACCATCCCAACAACAGCGACCACGACCACAACTTCAACCATCCCAACGACCACGACCACGCCCACAACTACAACCATCCCAACGACCACGACCACGACCTCAACTACGACTATACCTACAACTCCCAGACCCACCACTCCATGTAAGATACCCTGTTCAGATATGCATAATTGTTGCTTGTGATCAGGTGTAATTTCAGGTTGTTTACTTAACCGGCTG
>NW_018433782.1:0-266 GCF_002113885.1 Mizuhopecten yessoensis
TATACATTAATTAATACAATTTTGAGGAATTCGCAGGAGCTGCCTAATCAGGCGCTAATAATTAGTCCTATGCCACCAGGCTTATATCTCCCTATGTGTGTATGCCTGCGTCTGTGCTGGAGATGTATTATGTAACGTTAACACAATAACTGAAAACTATTGTTTTAATCCATCCAATCCTTTTGTTACAAACATTAGACAAAGATCTAATCTACGATTCAATCTACTTACCCAACACAACACAGGCAACTAAACACAGGACAAAA
>NW_018433783.1:0-266 GCF_002113885.1 Mizuhopecten yessoensis
GCCACAATGTTTTCTCTCTGCCCTGATGACCCTTGTCATCATGGATCCCTTTAAGTGATAAGCTGAAGGAAGCAGTAATTGTTTCACTTCTTCACCCTCAACACTAATGATTCTATAGAGAATGCTATTTTCATAAGACAGGCGTTTTCTCTCCTTAACCTGTGAAGATTCTTTCCTAAGAACTGCTTTCCAGGGAAAAGGATCGCTATTGAAGGGCACAATGACTCTTCTTATAACGCTATCTTGCTGTTGAGCAGCCTCCCAGC
>NW_018433784.1:0-266 GCF_002113885.1 Mizuhopecten yessoensis
TCTGCTCTTGTGAGCAGGTATTTATTGTTACGTCATTTGTTTGTGGGAGTAACGTCATCCATTTTTGAGAAAATGAAGTCATTTTCTCACACAAACCAATGACGTAATAAAACAAGATCAAGATCTACGAATAAACACACGATGAGATAAAACCCCAAAAAGTACTAGTACATTGAAATAGTTTTTGTCACATTTTATTTTTCAAATTTAGATCGAAAGTTCCATCTAGCAGAAATTGAACATACATGTGTGTACATCGTGTATCA
>NW_018433785.1:0-266 GCF_002113885.1 Mizuhopecten yessoensis
ACCCTGTTAATACACAGTAACACTACACCTTTACACACACATACCTCCCTAATTATACCAGTAACACACAACACAACACCACCAAACACATACCTCACTAGTAATACACAGTAACACACTACATTACACCCTAAAACATACCTCCCTAATCATACACTGTAACAAACTACACTACACAAATACGTACACATACCTTACTAATAATACACAGTAACACACTACAATACACCCTTACACACACACACCTCCCTAATAATACACAGTAA
>NW_018433786.1:0-266 GCF_002113885.1 Mizuhopecten yessoensis
CCTTCCTTTTCCTCATGTCCCGGTTCTTGTCTGGTTATAGAATGGTCAGTTTGAACAGTTCCCCTTAACTGGGTGCCAGAAGGAGGAGACATATCACTGACTTGATGAGGTAAAAGAACATCTTGTGTATCACTTCGCTCATTATCACTATTTCCTGATATTACCTGTGCCTTTTCCTCCTTCGATCTTCGTTTCTTTTTCTTCTTTAATTTCTTTGTTTCATTGACTTCTAATGGCTCCAGCGTATTGGCTTTCTGACTTGCATC
>NW_018433787.1:0-266 GCF_002113885.1 Mizuhopecten yessoensis
TAGTGAGCAAAAATAAATCTGCTGCAGTATTTTGGATCTATAATTTTGTGCTTACTTCTAACTGATTTTTAACGTTCGCGAAGGCGAGGAAGGAAATGGGTTTTGTACCCAGCCCATGACATACCAATTCCCTTGAAATGATATTTGTTATTTTCCTGTTAAAAGTTTAGTGTAAAAGCAAAAACTGGTTCCGCGTTGTCAGTATAATGTGACCGGGAGGATTGCTGTGCTGGATGTGCTGGATGCCATCGGCATGATATTTCAGT
>NW_018433788.1:0-266 GCF_002113885.1 Mizuhopecten yessoensis
TGTTGCATCTTGGATTCTTTTACAGAGTCCTTATAGGCAAGCTCTAATCTGGGGAGTTTTCAAAAGAAAATGCTGAAAATTACTTACTATTATTCATTATTTAAGAATAGCACTGTAATATAATATGTGATTAGTACACTGCCTTTTTGTTTGATTATAACTATATTTAGCTATATGTTTTAGCATAAAGTTATTGTGTTTTTACATTTTGCATTTAAAATGCTACACATCAAAAAATGAAATTATCATTAAAAAATACTTGTTGT
>NW_018433789.1:0-266 GCF_002113885.1 Mizuhopecten yessoensis
CACTACCAACATCATAAGAAACTTAATGAACGCCTCCATTACCATGAAAGTTTTCAACTCCTACAAAGACAGATGATCATATGAGTGCATGATTGTGATGCAATTTGGAACATTATGTGTCTTGGTAGAATTTGTTGTTGATTTTTTCCAGCAAAGTATTTGTATGGATTCAAATTATGTAAATCTTCCGCTCGACTTGATTTTGTTTTTAAGGGAATCTGATTGTAAAAGAGAGTTTATTAGGACTGGTTACAAAAACCTTGCTT
>NW_018433790.1:0-266 GCF_002113885.1 Mizuhopecten yessoensis
TCGTCTAGATCTACCAGTATCAAACATAAATATGATCCGGACATACTCTCAGTCGGCAACAACACCAGCCTCACGATGGGGAAAATAGTCGTTGATCAACAACCGAGGAGACTGCCATCAACTGTGTATAGTAACATAGTACCTTTGTCTGAACGTCATTTGAAGATGACGGGGAAGTTCTCTATCAAAGTTCCATCAGACAAGTCTGAATATTCCGCGTATGGAGTTGTCTTACTGTCTGGTGGTCGTATTGTTGTTGCAGACAA
>NW_018433791.1:0-266 GCF_002113885.1 Mizuhopecten yessoensis
TACATACACATACAAATACATACACATACAGATACCTACACATACGAATACATATACATACAGATACATACACATACAGATAATAACACAAACAGATCCATACACATACAGATACATACACATACAGATATATACACATACACATACATTCACATACACATACAGATAAATACACATACAGATACCTACACATACAGATACATACACATACATATACATACACATACACATACAGATACATACACATACAGATACATACACATACA
>NW_018433792.1:0-266 GCF_002113885.1 Mizuhopecten yessoensis
AATGTGTACTGCATTTAAAAAAAAGACACGTGTCCAATACTTTCATAGAAATAGCAGCAACAAACTTTGACACTGAAATCAATGATTGGAGCCTTGCAGCAACATTTCCCTTCATACCTGCAAGTTAAGGTACTTTTAAACTACTGGGACCCATGGGACCTTATGTACAAAATCTGAGAAAGATCCTGGCCTGTACTTCTTTGACCATGACATCAAAGATTGCAGCCCGGTGTTTATATTGTTCTACATATCAACAAACGTGATGT
>NW_018433793.1:0-266 GCF_002113885.1 Mizuhopecten yessoensis
CTGTCTATATCACCAATATAACAGACTATATCACCAGTATAACCGACTATATCACCAGTATAACCGTCTATATCACCAGTATAACTGTCTATAACACCAGCATAACCGCCTAAATCACCAGTATCACCGTCTATATCACCAGTATAACCGTCTATATCACCAGTATAATCGTCCATATCACCAGTATAACTGTCTATATCACAAGTATAACAGCCTATATTACCAATATAACCGTCTATATCACCAGTATAACCGTCTATATCACC
>NW_018433794.1:0-266 GCF_002113885.1 Mizuhopecten yessoensis
TGTACTCGCAGAAAATGTACACCATTTAACAGCAGAGTGACTCCCCTTTGTTATTGTACTCGCAGACAATCAACACCATTTAACAGCAGAGTTACTCCAAAAGCTGTCAACACTCCTTCATTAGGAGGGCATCCTCATTAATTGACCAAAATTTACCAATCTGCCGCGAAACTCCCCCATTCAAGTCCAAACTCACACAAACTAAAAATCTACATCCTGTTGTCAAATGATCTCCTAGTTACTGCAGGGTGTGTGTAATGATCATA
>NW_018433795.1:0-266 GCF_002113885.1 Mizuhopecten yessoensis
TGACCCCTGGGACCTTGAATATGAGTGAAGGTCATTTGTTTAAACAAACATGGTAGCCCTTCATGCCAACATCCTTCTGGCCAAATGTCATCACCCTGGACCTTTTTGTTATACAGAAGAAGTCGTTTAAAGGTTTTTAAGACAATTGACTCCTTATGAGTGAAGGTCATTTGTTTGAACAAACTTGGTAGCCATTCATGCCAACATCCTTCTGGCCAAATATTATCATCCTGGGCCTTTTGGTTATTGAGAAGAAGTTGTTTGAA
>NW_018433796.1:0-266 GCF_002113885.1 Mizuhopecten yessoensis
GATGATGATGATGATGATGATGATGATGATGATGTTTGTCACTGTTTATGGACAATGATGATGATGATTGTATATAGGATGATGATGATGATGTTTGTCAATGTGTATGGAAGATGATGATGATGATGATGATGAGTGTACAGAGGATGATGGTGATGATGATGAGGATGATAAAGACGATGCTTTTCAATGAGTATAAATGATGATGATTGAGAAACGCGTGCTTCTGTCTACAAGTGAGAGTTTGTGTGTAATGTCTGTTTGAT
>NW_018433797.1:0-266 GCF_002113885.1 Mizuhopecten yessoensis
ACAAATATGGATTTCTTTGGCTAACTTTTAAGGGAGCAATCCCGACATTGAATGGAACGAAGGATTCCATAACATTAATTTATATTTTTATATTTAAACAAATATTATCTAAATTTTATTTTGATACATCTTTACAGTGAAATATAAGGTTTTGCAGTGAAATAACCTTAATATATATTTATTTGCTATGACAAAGAACACATGATATTTTCACATTTGACTAACCAATCAGAGAGCAGGGTTCAGTGTAAAAATACAAAAAGAAA
>NW_018433798.1:0-266 GCF_002113885.1 Mizuhopecten yessoensis
TTTCACATTGAAAACACGTTTCGAAAATAAATCGATAAAATTATATATCCATATCGTATATTTATTTCTTCCTACTTATTGAAAGATAACCACCTTCATTATCATAGTGTGAACAGAACAAGAGGTGTTAAGTTACTACTACTACTACGGGTATTCTGCGCTGCTGTCCTTGTCATAGCGTCATTGATACGACTTGTCTCGGAGACTGCTGCTCCAAGAGTGACTGGTCCCCACCAGGATGGACGATCTTGAGCGAAGATTTCCAA
>NW_018433799.1:0-266 GCF_002113885.1 Mizuhopecten yessoensis
GCATGATGTGAAGAGGCGGAGTGTCATGATAACTTTTCTAGATTAATACATTTCCGTAAGATAACACTTTAATGCGAGTCTAAACTACCTCCATCACCCATTTTCATATGGTATAAACTGATGTGACGAAATAGCCATATGGGGCAGTAACTAGAGAATGTTTAATGGTTTCTTGTTGACTATCCTATCTATTTACCTGAGTATGGCAGAACACCAATATTATAAAGGTATGATATCGGTATATTCTGCTATACGAGAGAAAGAGA
>NW_018433800.1:0-266 GCF_002113885.1 Mizuhopecten yessoensis
GCGATACCATGGCAACCATACTATTAATTATATCGTGTCCTATTTTATATATAACAACTAAACGGACGAGCTCTTTTATCCTACATAACATAATGCATTTCGAATTGTATAAAAACAAGTAAGTGCGAAGAAATAGAAGAGAACTTCTTTTATTATTGAACGGATTCTGAGTAAGTCGACCATGTGACTACTTCAAGATGTATAACTACACGGATGCTCATTAACATCGCCGTTTTGAGAACGAACAGTAGTACGAAATCACACAG
>NW_018433801.1:0-266 GCF_002113885.1 Mizuhopecten yessoensis
CTCCTGCAATAAATATGATAATTCTTTAATTAAATTGACAGGAGTTACTTTATATCATGATGTAAGCTAAAAGAAGAGAAAAAAACATCCAAGCTGCCCAGAGCCAATTTCATTCAATAGGTATATACAGGTAAATTAGTAATTATTTAAGGTAGAATAAAGTAGTAGTATCTAATTAATTACATATTATATTACATTAAGTATATATTGTTTTGCTATATCATTGTAGTTCACCGGGTTTTATAAAGCTTATATTCATATAACAT
>NW_018433802.1:0-266 GCF_002113885.1 Mizuhopecten yessoensis
AATATACTCGGTACGTATAGCTTGTGATATATACGTTCTTCATTATTCAACTTCATGTGTAAGTATATATATAACGAACAGACGAATATAATAAATATTAATAAACAAAAGGATTTCTATTCAAAAGTAACCCCTCGAGGCAGTATACATAGGAATAAAGTGTTGGCAATAATCAGATCACATACAAGAACTATACGTTGATACCAACAACTCGTTAGGCACCTTACTTTAATTCAAAATAATCATTCTTGATCGCTTTTGTGTTG
>NW_018433803.1:0-266 GCF_002113885.1 Mizuhopecten yessoensis
GTAGGTGTTCTGACGTCGCTCGCGAGTGATTGGTCGGGACTGTATAGTTATAGGTATTACTCAGGTGGGTAAAAGTCGTCACAGTACATTTAAATAGTGTTGGTACATGTCGTAATCACGTTCGATATGAGTGTAAAATCACAGAGATTTATTTCTGCAAAAACTGGTTTTGTTTTTACTTTTGTATATGATGTAATCTATACTTGTAAGTAAGCGAGCAATGTATGTGTGAAATATTTATATAACCAGACTGGTATATTGTCAGC
>NW_018433804.1:0-266 GCF_002113885.1 Mizuhopecten yessoensis
CAGTTGTCTACTGGTAACCCTTATAATTTTGAATGTTGAGTTATATTTTTTAAACATCATCACAGTATTAAGCGGTGACGACGTAATTATCTTATAACTTAAGGTCCTGCTTATTTAGCACATACTTCTGTACAGCTTTAACAAGTACAAGTAATAAATAAAAAAAACACACACTATTTTTTAAGCTGTATTTCCCCCCTTGAAATGACATGTATGATATCAATCCTGCTGAAAACATAAGAAAGACAAATATTTTCATAAACCAT
>NW_018433805.1:0-266 GCF_002113885.1 Mizuhopecten yessoensis
TCTTTGTCAAACAGTCTGTAAATAAATCAACAACGTTTGTGTGTGCACAACTTTTCTCTCCCTATTTTAGCTTCGGCCAACCAAAATAAATTTCACATTTCTGGTAACCCTACCCACCCTAATTTTTGTGCTTACCCTAAACTTTTTAGGCGATTTTCAAAGAAGCACTGTTAAAGTCAAGACCACTCTCCTATATAAGTCATATAAAATTATTCTTAAGACCTACATTTTTCAAACAAGTTACAGGAAACACACATATTTGTTTG
>NW_018433806.1:0-266 GCF_002113885.1 Mizuhopecten yessoensis
TCATACATACGATGGGCAAAGACAGAATGAACATGGTTCAAACAGTGGTGAGCCATCCCTTGTTTATCATATCCTATCGAGGCTGAATTATCCTTGTGCCAGATCCCTTTGCATTAATGTATCCGTTTTTAGAGTTCTCTTTGGATTCATGATGAATAGGCAGCTAATATTTAACCGATATAATAGAAAGATCAGCACGTGTATGGTGCTGTATTTATTATCATTTCAAAAAGCTCAGTTTTCCATTGCTTTAACGAGTGGTTAAA
>NW_018433807.1:0-266 GCF_002113885.1 Mizuhopecten yessoensis
CATCATCTCATGATAAACGACATAATCCTGAAGAAAAAGAAATGAATTTTTTAATGAAAAACAGTTAAGCCCCTCGCCCCATTAGACAGTTATCTTCAATTCTCAGGCAGGGAAAGAAATTTGTTATTTTACCCTAGGGTAAAGACTGGAAAATACTCATGTCAAAACAATTTTATGACGTCACGTTCCCAATGCAATGACACAATGTCATCAATAGCAAACAAAGAGAAAACCTCAAATTTGCTGGAAACTATTATATCAACGTT
>NW_018433808.1:0-266 GCF_002113885.1 Mizuhopecten yessoensis
GAAAATATCTCGTCGTCAGAAGCTACGTTATCGCAGCTACATCTGTAGGATCTTACAATAACTAAATCTATAAATCTTTATATGTGTTTGTTTACGGTCCTTTGTGTTACATGTTTCTATGTAAGATAAAATACAATGTATAAATGAAAGGAAGAGAATCAAATACAGATTTGCACATGCATTGGATGAAATATCACGCCTGAAGTAAGATCAGACCCAAAGTAAAATCAAATCGTCAGAACAAAGTAAGATCAGCAAGCTGAAAG
>NW_018433809.1:0-266 GCF_002113885.1 Mizuhopecten yessoensis
CTAGTTACAAAGATCTCCAATTTTGAGAAAACTGTATTATTTGTTCAACTGGAATAATAACCTAATTACTGAACAAATTACCTGACAAATAAATACAAAAAAACACATTCTGAAAATTTGGTGTTGAAGTCAAACTTTCTGGAACATGACTGGATTTTGCCTCATTATATACGAGACCTATAATACGTGTAAATCTACAGGACTAGAAATTGAAAATAAAATATGGTACTGATGACACCTATTGACAGATCCAATACAATGCGATA
>NW_018433810.1:0-267 GCF_002113885.1 Mizuhopecten yessoensis
CATATATGCTTATTCCTTTTTTTAAACAGATGAAAAAAAAAAAAAAATTTTTTTAAAGTTACATCGTATGATTGCAGTGGCGCAGAGCGACCTGTCTTCGCTGGTAGGGCTCTCCCCAACCCTAAGGTAGCGCACTTTGAGTCACTGCAACCTACATGTTAATAATAATAAGAAGGGTAGTCTCACAATAATCTAATGTCGATATTGATCCCTACTACAAGTGGTGGTTTTTTTTATGTTAAACAAACTATTTTAAGTTCTAGGAAA
>NW_018433811.1:0-267 GCF_002113885.1 Mizuhopecten yessoensis
TGCTAGAGGTTAATGATATGTAAATGAAAAGAAAATTGTTTTACTTTGTAATGTATATTCTTTCAGAACGTTATTTCATTTCAACATGTTAAAGGGATAAGGATTCCTTCATGGACTCAATCAAAAAATTAATCAGTCGATCAGCAAGTATTTCATGCGATTGTAATATCTACCTTAAATTTGTTTCGGTTTAATACAGTGTCTCTGAGTGATTTAAAAAGAAAAATGTTAACATATTTTACATTGAATGATATTTTCAGATATCAA
>NW_018433812.1:0-267 GCF_002113885.1 Mizuhopecten yessoensis
TGTCCCAGCAGTGTCAGTGGTGAATACTGTCCTACTACTATCCCACTGTGTCAGTGGTGAATACTGTCCTACTACTGTACCAGCAGTGTCAGTGGTGAATACTGTCCTACTACTATCCCACTGTGTCAGTGGTGAATACTGTCCTACTACTGTTCTAGCAGTGTCAGTAGTGAATACTGTCTTACTACTGTCCCAGCAGTGTCAATGGTGAATATTGTCCTACTACTGTCCCAGCAGTGTCAGTGGTTAAAACTGTCCTACTACTGT
>NW_018433813.1:0-267 GCF_002113885.1 Mizuhopecten yessoensis
ATTTTGAATGCAAACCTTTGTTTGTATGCAATCACCAGTTATCCAGCCTATTAGGTGTTCTACATGGGACGCTTGTATCTTGCATACACATTGGTGGGAGAAACATAAATTATCATGACTACACAGTGTACCATAGAAGGAGTACGTCTCGTGATTATTCAATGTGTTATAATGGTTTGTACCCGGAAAGAGAATACTCTTACAAATTGAGGTTAAGGAAATTTTCTTGTACAGGGAAGCCAAAAGGCAGTTGAAATCCTATGTATG
>NW_018433814.1:0-267 GCF_002113885.1 Mizuhopecten yessoensis
GTAGACACAATGTTGTTATATTCCCTGTGACATAAGTGAGGGGTACATTAGAATTGTCTGTAGACATAATGTTGTTATATACACTGTGACATAAGTGAGGGGTGTACTAGAATTGTCTGTAGACATAATGTTGTAATATTCCCTGTGACATAAGTGAGGGGTATACTATAATTGTCTGTAAACACAATGTTGTTATATTCCCTGTGATGCAAGTGAAGGGTTTACTACAACTGTCTGTAGACACAATGTTGTTTTATTCCCTGTGAC
>NW_018433815.1:0-267 GCF_002113885.1 Mizuhopecten yessoensis
AATACATATATAGTACTATAGATACCAGTACAGATCGGATACATAATGTAAATACATATATAGTACTATAGATACCAGTACAGGTCGGATACCTACATATATAGTACTATAGATACCAGTACAGATCGGATACATACATATATAGTACTAAAGATACCAGTACAGATCGGATCAATACATATATAGTACTATAGATACAATGTACCAGTNCGTACTAAAGAAACCAGTACAGATCGGATAAATACATATATAGTACTATAGATACCA
>NW_018433816.1:0-267 GCF_002113885.1 Mizuhopecten yessoensis
AATACTAGCTGCAATAACATAGCCTTCTGGCTTTCCATATTGTGATAATAGCCCAGAGGGCTATGAAGCAATCACATCTAAATATTGAAGGGAGCATAGTAAATTTTCACAAAATTTATTTAACTTATTTTTTCTATCAGCGATATTTGCAGGGTTCGTACTGTCTATTATCCCACCTGATAAAAAAATTACAATGTTGACCGAACCTCGGATTCGTTGAAAACCATATATTCCTCAAACTATTGAACTGGACCGTACAAGTTCGAG
>NW_018433817.1:0-267 GCF_002113885.1 Mizuhopecten yessoensis
CGCTGCAGTTTTCATCATTTGGTATAATACTACATTTACCTAGGAAATTTATCTCTTCTGGAACTAGAAGAAAAATCTTCGTTTGTGTAACTGTCTTCCTAAGTGGTCTTGCATGCAATGTTCAATTATTTTACTAAACTCTATAAAGCTGTTTTGGCAGTAACTGCACTCAAAATTATCTGTGTGAGAAAAACCGTTTAATGCAATGCAATAAACCATACTGTAATATAAAGCTGCAGGCGCTATTAATATACAGTCTGGTCGCTA
>NW_018433818.1:0-267 GCF_002113885.1 Mizuhopecten yessoensis
TTAAACAAGACTAGTAAGATAACAACTGTGTAGGCTGTGACATTAAATATGACCAGTGAGATAAAAAATGTGTAGACTGTGCCATTAAACCTGACTAGTAGTAAGATAACATCTGTGTAGACTGTGATATTAAACATGACTAGTAAGATAACAACTGTGTAGGCTGTGACATTAAACATGTAAGATAACAACTGTGTAGACTGTGACATTAAACGTGACCAACGAAATAACAACTGTGTAGACTGTGACATTAAACATCACTAGTAT
>NW_018433819.1:0-267 GCF_002113885.1 Mizuhopecten yessoensis
TTTTGACGCATCGTTTTTTTAGTGTTTTACCACGCAGTTATGGAATAAAACATTAAATCATATCGTTTTCATACAAGGCATAATTTATGAGCGTTTATGTGTGTTTAGTAAAAACAAAAAACGCAATGCACAAAACATTGGCGTACGACCACGACGAGACTCGAACTCGCAATCTTCCGATTCGAAGTCGGACTCCTTATCCATCCATGACAGTTTCGAACACGTTCATTGGCATAGATCACTGGTGTTCCTACTTCTAAATGGTAC
>NW_018433820.1:0-120 GCF_002113885.1 Mizuhopecten yessoensis
ACTTTAATACTGCTGTATTACACGAAACACACACCTCATACCACTCTGGAAAGGTTACATAAAACATGCCATACATTAATACTGCTGTATTACACGAAACACACACCTCATGCCACTATT
>NW_018433821.1:0-267 GCF_002113885.1 Mizuhopecten yessoensis
AGACATGCAAGGGCAGTGGTAAGTAGGTTCTTTCCTTAGACATGCGAGAGCAGTGTTCAGTAGGATATCTCATTAGACATGTAAGGACAGTGGTCAGTAGGTTCTTTCCTTAAACATATAAGGACAGTGGTCAGTAGATTCTTTCTTAAGACATGCAAAGACAGTGGTCAGTAGGTTCTTTCCTTACACATTTAAGGACAGTGGTTGCTATGATCTTTCCTGAGACATGCAAGGGCAGTGGTCAGTAGGTTCTTTCCCTAGACATGC
>NW_018433822.1:0-267 GCF_002113885.1 Mizuhopecten yessoensis
GTAATAAATAAGATTATCATTTTATTCCCTCCCCCTCCCTCAATGTCAGTAATAAATAAGGTTATTATTGTATTCCCTCCCCCTCCCTCAATGACAGTAATTAATAAGGTTATCATTTTATTCCCTCCCTCAATGACATTAATAAATAAGGTTATCATTGTATTCCCTCCCCCTCCCCTACCTCAATGGCAGTAATAAATAAGGTTATTATTTTATTCCATTCCTCAATGAGAGTAATAAATAAGGTTATCATTTTATTCTCTCCCC
>NW_018433823.1:0-267 GCF_002113885.1 Mizuhopecten yessoensis
AGTCGTATGGTAGTAAACCATGATGTCAGGTAGTCGTATGGTAGTTAACGATGATATCAGGTAGTCGTATGGTAGTAAACCATGATGTCAGGTAGCTGTATTGTAGTAAACCATGATATCAGGTAGTCGTATGGTAGTAAACCATGATGTCAGGTAGNAAACCATGATGTCAGGTAGCTGTATTGTAGTAAACCATTATGTCAGGTAGTTGTATAGTAGTATACCATGATATCAGGTAGTCGTATTGTAGTAAACCATGATGTCAGG
>NW_018433824.1:0-267 GCF_002113885.1 Mizuhopecten yessoensis
CTCTGCAACACGGTGTGTTCAATAGATACATGAACACTGCAACACGGTGTATTCAATAGATACAGACACACTGCAACACGATGTGTTCAATAGATACAGGAACACTGCAGCACAGTGTGTTCAATAGATACAGGAATACTGCAACATGTTGTGTTCAATAGATACAGGAACACTACAACACGATGTGTTCAATAGATACAGGAACTACTGCAACACAGTGTGTTCAATAGATACAGACACACTGCAACACGATGTGTTCAATAGATA
>NW_018433825.1:0-267 GCF_002113885.1 Mizuhopecten yessoensis
ACTGGTCTATACACAACAGGTCTCACTGGTCTATAAACAACAGGCTTCACCGGTCTATACACAACATACCTAACTGGTCTATACACAACAGACCTAACTGGTCTATAAACAACAGACCTCACTGGTCTATACACAACAGACCTCACTGGTCTATACACAACAGACCTAACTGGTCTACATGTATACATTACAGACCTAACTGGTCTATACACAACAGACCTAACTGGTCTATAAACAACAGACCTCACTGGTCTATACACAACAGAC
>NW_018433826.1:0-267 GCF_002113885.1 Mizuhopecten yessoensis
TCATAAAGGTATGTAATTATGATGTTTTAAAAAAGATAAAAAAAAATAAACTTTTGGCATTATTTTAGTGAATTATGAAGAAAACAATTACAGAAAATTAAAAAAAACAACAACAGGGGAGGTAATTTAATTTTAAATGTTTTTCTCGCAAATCGATTCCAGGATGAAAATTACAATCCATAGAGTTTTGAAAAAACGTAGATTTTAATTAAAGCTATACGATATTCGACTGAGTTACGTAAATAACTAAGGTGATAGGTTTTTAAG
>NW_018433827.1:0-267 GCF_002113885.1 Mizuhopecten yessoensis
ATGCCCTGCACAGCTAAGGACCAAGGGGAACCTACATATAAATTTAAGAAAAATCCCTCTGATACGTCCCGAGAAATAGCGATAACAAACTTTCAATATCAAAATCAAAGATGGCTGCCTGTCGGCCATGTTGTTTATCCGATCAGTCTCAAAAGTTGCCCTGCACAGCTAAGGACCAAGGGGAACCTACATCTAAAATTGGAGAAAGATCCCTCTGATACGTCCCGAGAAATGGCGATAACAAACTTTCAATATCAAAATCAAAGA
>NW_018433828.1:0-267 GCF_002113885.1 Mizuhopecten yessoensis
AATAACATTTTTAGTGGGATCATCAATCATACAACTGGTTACTGGCTACAGATAATCGCTATAGTCAAACTCATAAAAGTAGATAACTTGAGACTATATAATATGTTACTGATCATTTATTTATTTACCTCACATTCAAACATAAATACTATGAAATACATTACCTATAACAAGTATAGGTAATATAGATATTAAAGAACAGCAAGTATGTAAAAGCAATAATTGGCACTAAAACATATTCTTATATAAAAAGCATATTAATCCAAA
>NW_018433829.1:0-267 GCF_002113885.1 Mizuhopecten yessoensis
TTACACTAGCTAGAGTTGTCCTTGTGTTGTGTTACACTAGCTAGATTTGTCTTTGCATTGTATAACACTAGCTAGACTTGTCCATGTGTTCTGGATCATGTGTTGTGTTATACTAGTTAGACTTGTCCTTGTGTTGTATTACACTAGCTAGAGTTGTCCTTGTGTTGTGTTACACTAGCTAGAGTTGTCCTTGCATTGTATANAGTCCTGGTGTTGTATTATACTAGCTAGACTTGTCCTGGTGTTGTATTGCACTAGCTAGACTTG
>NW_018433830.1:0-267 GCF_002113885.1 Mizuhopecten yessoensis
AGTGCCTGTGAAAAGGGCGAGTTAACCCCTCTTTATACATCCACAAGTAATCGGCTATTGACCTATATATTGACCTTTATATGTAACCTTTTAAACGTTTTGAGTAGTTTTAAGCAATAATGAATGAAAGTGAAGCTGAATAAAGCATAAAAAGGCTTTATTTCAGAAAAAATCAATGTCTGTGTGTATAATACATCCCTTTCTTTTTCCTAAAATTTAATAAAAACCTTTAAAATGTCTGGAAAATGACACAATGAACAAAAAGAT
>NW_018433831.1:0-267 GCF_002113885.1 Mizuhopecten yessoensis
AGTTGGGCTGACCCTCCAGGGGGCTGAGGGGAGGGGCCAAAAGGGGGCAATGTGGTTATATTGCTATAAACGGCTTCTTCTGCAGAACTATGCCATGGATATTGATCATATTTGGTCGGAAGTATTCATGGGAGGCAGGGATTCAAAATTTTACAAATGGTGGGGCTGACCCCCCGGGCTAAGGGGTGGGTACAATAAAATGTATTACTTGGAAATGGTTGCGATCCCCACTATATAACCATATATACAATTGCTGAGTATAAAGAG
>NW_018433832.1:0-267 GCF_002113885.1 Mizuhopecten yessoensis
TATCCACGATTCAAATGGAAAGTTGCCAAATGAGGTGCCCCCTCATATTAAAGATATGTTAGACCAAAGTGCTTCCAACTTAACACCTGACCAGACCTTCACTCTTAAAGAACTATTGATAAAACACGCAACCTTGTTTCCAAAGTCTTCAGCTGATCTTGGATGCACACACTTAGTGGAACATGCCATAGATACGGGACAATTAAACCAAATCAAACAAACACCTTATAGAATTCCCTTAGCGAAACGACTAGCAGCAGAATCTGA
>NW_018433833.1:0-267 GCF_002113885.1 Mizuhopecten yessoensis
ACCCCTCTTTGGTATTATCAACACATCAAGGATATTATCGACCCCGCTATGGTAATATAAACACATCGAGGGTATTATCAACCATTGTATAGTATTATCAACACATCAAGGGTATTATCGACCCCTCTTTGGTATTATCAACACATCAAGGGTAATATCAACACATCAAGGTTATCATCAACCCCTTTATGGTATTATTAACACCTGAATGGTATCATCGATTCCTCTGTGGTATTATCAACACATCAAGGGTATCATCGACCCCTC
>NW_018433834.1:0-267 GCF_002113885.1 Mizuhopecten yessoensis
GGTCTTCCTCATTGGTGATATTGATGATGTTGATATTGATACCAGCAGAATTGAGTATGGAGGTAAACTTACCTCCCGTCGGTCTTCCTCATTGGTGATATTGATGATGTTGATATTAATACCAGTAGTACTGAGGATGGAGGTAAACTTACTTCCCGTCGGTCTTCCTCATTGGTGATATCGATGATGTTGATATTGATACCAGAAGTACTGAGGATGGAAGTAAACTTACTTCCCGTCGGTCTTCCTCATTGGTGATATTGATGA
>NW_018433835.1:0-267 GCF_002113885.1 Mizuhopecten yessoensis
TGGGCCATTGTGACGTCGCTACGCTTATGACGTCATAACTGTAACATTGGAGATTGCACTGCTCCACTTTCAACTGGTGGCTGTTCTCTGTATGGATTTACCCTGACGTTGAAACGTGTTCAGACTAAAATTATGTCTTTATTTCTGCGTGAACTGTAAGTTGATTAACATAAAATGTAAATATAAGTATTGGTTGTCATATTGTTGACATGCATTGGTGTATAACATACATTGGCTTACCTACATATTTAACATGGTGCGCTAGCA
>NW_018433836.1:0-267 GCF_002113885.1 Mizuhopecten yessoensis
ATAACGTACGTCATACTTATAATTCTCAAGTATAACCGAAGTCCTCAATCATGTATGTCATACTTATAATTCACAAGTATAACCGATGCCCTGAATCACGTACGTCATACATATAATTCACAAGTAAACCCGATATTCTAAATCATGTACGTCATACTTATAATTCACAAGTATAACCGACGTCCTGAATCACGTACGTCATACTAATAATTCACAAGTATGACCGACATTCTTAATCACATACGTCATACTTATAATTCACAAGTA
>NW_018433837.1:0-267 GCF_002113885.1 Mizuhopecten yessoensis
GAGTACATTTTTCTATTGTTATTAGGTTTGCAAAAGACTTCCTAATTTTTTTTTTTGGGGGGGAATTTGAAATTCATTCAGACATATTTTTTTTTTTTTCCTTATCAAACAGGTAAGATTGAATTTTGTTTTCTTACCAATATAATTTTCATTGAGGTACATATATATTTTGTGAACTTCTCTGATATAGTAGTGACTAGTTAGCATTGAAATTGGGACTTCGTGTTGATACATGTATTGGTATACTATATATATAGGTATAGTTAG
>NW_018433838.1:0-267 GCF_002113885.1 Mizuhopecten yessoensis
ACAGGCTTATAAATCAGGAAGTTATACTTGGGAGTCTACATACTACAGACTTACATACCAAAGGATGATACCAAGAAATCTATATAATACAGGCTTATAAATCAGGAAGTTATACTTGGATGTCTACATACTACAGACTTACATATCAAAGGATGATACCAAGAAATCTATATAATACAGGCTTATAAATCAGGAAGTTATACTTGGATGTCTACATACTACAGACTTACATATCAAAGGATGATACCAAGAAATCTATATAATACA
>NW_018433839.1:0-267 GCF_002113885.1 Mizuhopecten yessoensis
ACGCTCCATTATAGATGTGAAAATAATGTGTCGTTTTCCTTTCTCATACTTCACATCAAAGATAACTTGAACTAGTCTTGATAGCAGTACTTGAGTTGGTGGACAGACATTATTATCTCTGTAGAATTGCGTACACACATCATACAGCCGATTCAGCCGCACAATTGATGAAATAAGCATGTTGTCAGCCAAAATTTTCAACTTGGTGGAGTCTGTATGTCGGCTTGTTAAGAAAAATAATCAATCCTTCGGAGGAATTCAGCTAAT
>NW_018433840.1:0-267 GCF_002113885.1 Mizuhopecten yessoensis
TACCCCAGACATGGGTACATCTATATGGGAAGCAGAGTACAAAACAGTTTGTACCCCACATGTACCCCAGACATGGGTACATCTATATGGGAAGCAGAGTACAAACCAGTTTGTACCCCACATGTACCCCAGACATGGGTACATCTATATGGGAGGCAGAGTACAAAACGGTTTGTACCCCAGATGTACCCCAGACATGGGTACATGTACATGGGAAGCAGGGTACAAAAATGTTTGTACCCCAGATGTACCTCAGATGTACCTCAG
>NW_018433841.1:0-267 GCF_002113885.1 Mizuhopecten yessoensis
TCCTGTCGGAATGGAGGAAAGCCAATGTCCTGGTTGTTGATTCTCATGTCGGAGTGGAGAAGAGCCAATGTCCTGGTTGTTGATTCTCCTGTCGGAGTGGAGGAGAGCCCATGTCCTGGTTGTTGATTCTCCTGTCGGAATGGAGGAGAGCCAATGTCCTGGTTGTTGATTCTCCTGTCGGAGAGGAGGAGAGCCAATGTCCTGGTTGTTGATTCTCCTGTTGGAATGGAGGAAAGCCAACGTCCTGGTTGTTGATTCTCCTGTCGG
>NW_018433842.1:0-267 GCF_002113885.1 Mizuhopecten yessoensis
CCTTATATTACAATAGTAAAGTGTGTTGGGAGCCATGGTTCTAAGTTGAGAAAACCTTCCGTTTCTAATATTACAATAGTAAAGTGTGTTAGGAGCCATGGTTCTAAGGTGAGGAAACCTTTATATAATAGACTCTATAAATTAACAATGTAGTATATGTTGAGTACCTGTGTATTGTGTAATTTGTCTTCATATCCACACATCTTTATACAAT
Organism: Mizuhopecten yessoensis; assembly: GCF_002113885.1. Lineage (NCBI taxonomy): Eukaryota > Metazoa > Mollusca > Bivalvia > Pectinida > Pectinidae > Mizuhopecten > Mizuhopecten yessoensis. The sequence goes on from NW_018433842.1 coordinate 215, forward strand.
AGACTCTCTAACAATGTAGTATATGTCGAGTACCTGTGTATTGTGTAATTTGT
>NW_018433843.1:0-267 GCF_002113885.1 Mizuhopecten yessoensis
TGTGTAGGACAACAGGTACACGACTGAGACACAGTAAACACTACAAGTGTAGGACAACAGATACGCGACTGAGACACAGTTAACATAAACGTGTAGGACAACAGGTACGCGACTGAGACACAGTTAACATAAACGTGTAGGACAACAGGTACACGACTGAGATACAGTTTACATTACACGTGTAGGACAACAGGTACACGACTGAGAAACAGTTAACATTAAATGTGTAGGACAACAGGTACACGACTGAGACACAGTTAACATTAC
>NW_018433844.1:0-267 GCF_002113885.1 Mizuhopecten yessoensis
AAATAAATATTCTGTGCGGTAAATTGAAAACATATATAAAAAAAAATATAGAAAATAAAATTAAAAATTTGGGCTCTTGATATGTAGAACTGTGTCCTCGTCGTCATTTCGAGTTACTTCCCTTGTATTTCCCTTGTATTGCACTACCGATATTGTTTAGCTTGTGTTGTTTTAGCATACCCGATAATGTAGAAATTTCGGTTCTGCGATTAACGAGTAATTGGTAAAAAAAGACAGAAAGTTACGAGAAAGTTATACTTTTTTCGT
>NW_018433845.1:0-267 GCF_002113885.1 Mizuhopecten yessoensis
AAACTTAAAGTCAAGTTCTGCTGGACCGATTGAAATGAAAGTTGGAAGGAATGATCGCCTCCTGGTCCTGACAAAGTGTTGTTATTTTTTGGGTCGATCACAAATCCAATATGGTCGCCACGGCCGCCATTTTGAAAACCTATTTCAAACTTAAAGTCAAGTTCTGCTGGACCGATTGAACTGAAAGTTGGTCAGAATGATCGCCTCATGGTCCTGACAAAGTGTTATTTTTTGGGTCGATCACAAATCCAATATGGCCGCCACGGC
>NW_018433846.1:0-267 GCF_002113885.1 Mizuhopecten yessoensis
GCTATATAGGGACCATAACACTGTCTATATAGGGACCATAACACTATCTATATAGGGACCATCCATTTGTCTATATAGGGACCATAACACTGCCTATATAGGGACCATAACATTGTCTATATAAAGACCATTACACTGTCTATATAGGGACCATAACACTGTCTATGTAGGGACCATTACACTGTCNTTAGGGACCATTACACTGTCTATGTAGGGACCATAAATCTGTCCATATAGGGACCATAACACTGTCTATATAGGGACCAT
>NW_018433847.1:0-267 GCF_002113885.1 Mizuhopecten yessoensis
CACTGTTTCGGCAAGTCCATAAAGGGGCATAACTCCACAAATTACTGTCGGATAATGGCGGTAATCGAACTTGTCCGAGGTTTCATGGTAATTTATATAACCTTGTTGTGAAGTTTGAAGTTAATCCATTAATAATTACTCGAGATATCGAGCGGACACTGTTTCGGCAAGTCCATAAAGGGGCATAACGCCACAAATTAAGGTCGGATAATGGCGGTTATAGAACTTGTCCGAGCTTTCATGGTAATTAACCTTTTTGTGAAGTTT
>NW_018433848.1:0-267 GCF_002113885.1 Mizuhopecten yessoensis
AGCGTCAACACAAACATATACAGTATACACAACGGCATCAAAACACACAAGAACACCGTGACAAAGAATACACTACAGCGTCAACACAAACAGATACAATATACACAACGGCATCAAAACACACAAGAACACCGTGACAAGGAATACACTACAGCGTCAACACAAACATATACAATATACACAACGCCATCAAAACACAATAAAACACCGTGAAAACGAATTCACTACAGCGTCAACACAAACATATACAATATACACAACGGCATC
>NW_018433849.1:0-267 GCF_002113885.1 Mizuhopecten yessoensis
TTCAAACAGAACAAAATGAGAAATAACTTACCATCAACCAAAACCAATATAAGACTGCAGAATTTTTTTATTAACAGATTCTATATTATAACTAAATAAATATAATATATATATTTATAAAATTAAATGAATTCGTTCAATTTGACATCTTGAAAAAACAATTAAAAATGTGAGATTTAAAAAAAATATGTTTTGATAATTAATTTGACGATCAAAGATTTATTTTATTCCAAACGAAGCTTTTGTTCTTGCAGGTCATTGTAGAGA
>NW_018433850.1:0-267 GCF_002113885.1 Mizuhopecten yessoensis
TGTGCCCCCTGCCTCTCCCTCACAGGTAATCTCTGTGTGCCCCTGTCTCTCCCTCACAGGTAATCTCTGTGTGCCCATGCCTCTCCCTCACAGGTAATCTCTGTGTGCCCCCTTCCTCTCCCTCACAGGTAATCTCTNGCCTCTCCCTCACAGGTAATCTCTGTGTGCCCCCATGCCTCTCCCTCACAGGTAATCTCTGTGTGCTCCCATGCCTCTCCCTCACATGTAATCTATGTGTGCCCATGCCTCTCCCTCACAGGTAATCTC
>NW_018433851.1:0-267 GCF_002113885.1 Mizuhopecten yessoensis
ACAAAAACCAAACTGTCAGATTATAACTAGTCTCACCAACACCTACCTATCAGATTATAACTAGTCTGACCAACACCTAACTGTCAGATTATAACTAGTCCCACCAACACCTAACTGTCAGATTTTAACTAGTCCTACCAACACCTAACTATTAGATTATAACTAGTCCTACCAACACCTAACCACAGATTATAACTAGTCCCACCAAAACATTATTGTCAAAGTATAACTAGTCCCACTAAAATCTAACTGTCAGGTTATAACTAG
>NW_018433852.1:0-267 GCF_002113885.1 Mizuhopecten yessoensis
GATCCGCTTCTAAATCTGTAAATGCTGGAGTCCCTCAGGGATTTGCTTTAGATCCACTTTTAAATCTTTAAATGCTGGAGTCCCTCAGGGATCTGTCTTAGATCCACTTTTAAATCTGTAAATGCTGGAGTCCCTCAAGGATCTGTTTTAGATCCAATTTTAAATCTGTAAATGCTGGAGTTCCTCAAGGATCTGTTTTAGATCCATTTTTAAATCTGTAAATGCTGGAGTCACTCAGGGATTTGGTGTAGATCCACTTTTAAATCT
>NW_018433853.1:0-267 GCF_002113885.1 Mizuhopecten yessoensis
TAGGTTATGACGTCTGAGAAGTGGAAGGACATGTGGTTGAAGGATCTGGTCTCTGTATCGAACGGCATTAAGGTTTTGATCAAGGACCACTAAGGGGGATTTTACTCCATGGGAGATGCCTCCCCAAACCATTACAGAAGCCCCACCAAATATATCGCGTTCAACTACGCATGCGTCGGCGAAACGCTCAACACGTCTGCGATACACCTTTTTCTTTCTGTATGAGCGATACAGACAGAATCTAGACTCGTCGGTGAACATCACACG
>NW_018433854.1:0-267 GCF_002113885.1 Mizuhopecten yessoensis
TCACTGATACGACAGAGAGCGTACATGTACTTTTGTAAGACACAGTGTCACTGATACGACAGAGAGCGTATATGGTAACACACGGAGTGGCTGATACGACAGAGAGCGTACATGTACTATTGTAAGTCATGGAGTCGGTGATACGACAGAGAGCGTGCATGTATTATTGTAACACACAGTCGCTGATACAACAGAGAGCGGTCATGAACTATTGTAAATCAGGGAGTCGCTGATACGACAGAGAGCGTACATGTACTATTGTTAGAC
>NW_018433855.1:0-267 GCF_002113885.1 Mizuhopecten yessoensis
CAGCCCCTCTTTATTTCGAAAAAACTTGAAAGATTTCCTCCCTGACTAATAGAAGAGATTGCATTAGTATGTAAAATTTGTATCCACCTACATATATCATTCCCAAAATTAAAAAAAAATAAAACTGTGTTTATAAAATCCCAACTAACAGAGTCAAAAGCCTTTTCAAAGTCTATTATCAAAAGCATGCCAGGAATTTCATTTTCTTCTGCATACTGCATAATATCATAAATTAGCCTTGTATTTTCCCCTATATACCTCCCTGCA
>NW_018433856.1:0-267 GCF_002113885.1 Mizuhopecten yessoensis
TAATGATACTGTTATCAATACTAAATAATGATACTGTCAGCAATACTAAATAATGATACTGTCATCAATACTTAATAATGATACTCTCATCAATACTAAATAATGATACTGTTATCAATACTAAATAATGATACTGTCATCAATACTAAATAATGATATTNGCTAAATAATGATACTGTTACCAATACTTAACAATGATACTGTCATCAATACTTAATAATTATACAGTTATCAATACTAAACAATGACACTGTTATCAATACTAAA
>NW_018433857.1:0-267 GCF_002113885.1 Mizuhopecten yessoensis
TTTGCATGCTGTAAATTAATATTTTAAAAAAGTCCACACCTCAGCATTAACGGAAGTTACACTGTCGTCTGATGCATCTGTCAAAATGAACGTCCCAAAACAACTTAGCTGTCAGCTGGACGATGAAACAATACCCTTTGAGCTGGAACTACCCGATCACCAAGATATGTCAGACGATGAAGTAGAGGGATCTATTTCTACTCTGGATTTTTCATCAATCAGTGAATTGAAATCAGCACAAAACATTGAGGTAGAACTTGCCGCGAG
>NW_018433858.1:0-267 GCF_002113885.1 Mizuhopecten yessoensis
ATACAAAGAGCCTATCAGCCATTGGATTGTAATCTATCGTTTTTAAATAAACAAAAACTATTTTAACCTTGTAATCCATCTTCAAACACGTTTTACTTCAAGTGGCTGATTCCTACCGCGCTTTCACCAATTCTGGTTAGTTGTGGAAGTGGATAGGATGTACCGGTATCTTAGAAAATTTTTAAAAAAACACGATAATTTTTTCATATTTTTATCAACTTCAGACCACTTTTTCGTTTATTTAAAAATTTGCAAAGTTTTGCATCC
>NW_018433859.1:0-267 GCF_002113885.1 Mizuhopecten yessoensis
TTATAGGGGTCTATTTTCAACGAGAGAGTCAGTTTTCAACGGCTCTCCGGTTCCATTTTCAACGTTGAAAACTGACCTTGGTTCCATTGTCAACGGGGGTCAATTTTCAACGTTACACCGGCGTCCGATCCGGGAATTAGGTTATAATGTTAACTATTCACCATTATCGTCATTTGAGACATGCTAGAAGGAATAAGACCAAAAAAATGTACACGACATTAAGCCGTCGCCACATAATGACATTATTTAATATGGGGGTGTTGTTAC
>NW_018433860.1:0-267 GCF_002113885.1 Mizuhopecten yessoensis
CTTGTCAAAGTGACCCAACTAATGGTACAGGAAACTCTTGTCAAATTGTCCTCACTAACGGTACAGGAAACACTTGTAAAAGTGACCTCACTAATTGTACAGGAAGCACTTGTCAAAGTGACCCAACTAATGGTACAGGAAACACTTGTCAAAGTGTCCTCACTAATGGTACAGGAAACACTTGTCAAAACGTCCTCACTAATAGTACAGAAAGCACTTGTCAAAGTGACCTCACTAATTGTACAGGAAGCACTTGTCAAAGTGACC
>NW_018433861.1:0-267 GCF_002113885.1 Mizuhopecten yessoensis
GTAGCTATATTCTCTTTTGAGTCTACCTGATATTTTGAAGCATCCTGAATCCACAAAAGCATGTGTATGTGAGGTGAGCCTCGGTGTTGAAACTCTACATGGTAGAAATAGTCATTCAATATTCGAAGTGGGGCATGCTCAGACTTCAAAACTAAATGGATAAACTGCTGAACCCGATTGTTAAAATATATTGTACATGTTACAGGATCTTTTTGTACTAAATTAGTTTTATCAATCCAAGTCATGGTGCTTGTCTGTTCCTCCGAG
>NW_018433862.1:0-267 GCF_002113885.1 Mizuhopecten yessoensis
TGATTACATTAAAGAAAGGAAAATATTTTTCCTGAATCTTTATAAAATGACTGCTATATATAAAGATATTGCATTTAATGAAGATTTTAAGTAAGGGTGGTCGGGTGGTGCAGTGGATAGCACAATAAGTCCCGCGCAGACCTCTGAACAGAGCTTGCAGAATTTGTTTTGTCACATGTTCATTCAGTGACGCAAAAGAAGATTATTATTAGCTATTGAAGAATGTCCGCAAATCAATGTTTCTTTATTTCAATATTCTACGTTAAT
>NW_018433863.1:0-267 GCF_002113885.1 Mizuhopecten yessoensis
CACGTGTCTGAATCCAGTGATACTATAAATACCTAACACCACGGGCTGAATCCAGAGATACTATAAATACATAACACCGGGTGTCTGAATCCAGTGATATTTTAAATACCTAACATCACGTGTCTGAATCCAGTGATACTATAAATACCTAACACCACGGATCTGAATCCAGTGATACTATAAATACATAACACCACGGGTCTGAATCCAGTGATATTTTAGATACCTAACATCACGTGTCTGAATCCAGTGTTACTATTAATACAT
>NW_018433864.1:0-267 GCF_002113885.1 Mizuhopecten yessoensis
ATTTTTTGTTTCTACGTTCAATTAAATTAAGATTTCGGTGTGTGAGGCCTGTTCAGTGTTTGTGGTAATCTCTCATTTGTGAAAATTTGTTTACGTCTAAAAATAGCCACGGTAATCCCCAGCTTTGGGCACAGGGGCTAGCAACGATTTATATGTGATAAGAATAAAAGTGAGAAAAAAACTGTAATGAGTCGTTATCAGAAATTGTCACATTTTTTGGGAAAAAGGAAAACTCGAAACAAAGTCCTGTGCTGTTACTGCATTTTT
>NW_018433865.1:0-267 GCF_002113885.1 Mizuhopecten yessoensis
GGGGGGGGGGGGTCAGCCCAACCATTTGTACAATTTTGAATCCCTAGCTTGTCTTGTATTTGGTGGCTTAAAACTTGTAATGTTAATGAAATGTATCAGTATTGATATATTTGACTGTAAACTCTTACTATTTAGTTTAACATTATTTGTTATATCTGTATTGTACATCATATACATTGTATGACGTATCACATGTGTATGTATGCATAAATTAATTTTAAATATTAACCTAAAATTTGATAAACAGACAATTAAGTGTTTATTATT
>NW_018433866.1:0-267 GCF_002113885.1 Mizuhopecten yessoensis
AACTTGTACAGACTTTAGCTAAAAGCGGTGTTACCATGTTTACCTGATACAGACTTTTGGTAAAAGTTGTGTTACCATGTTAACCTTGTAACGACTTTAGGTAAAAGTGGTGTTACCATGTTAACCTTGTACCGAGTTTAGGTAAAAGTTGTGTTACCATGTTTACCTGGTACAGACCTTAGTTTAATGTGGTGTTACCAGGTTAACCTTGTACCGACTTTGGGTAACAACTGTGTTACCATTTTAACCTTGTACCGACTTTAGGTA
>NW_018433867.1:0-267 GCF_002113885.1 Mizuhopecten yessoensis
GATCATTACACACACCCTGTAATAACTAGGAGGTCATTTGATTCAAAGACACACGTTATGATCATTACACACACCCTGTAGTAACTAGGAAATCATTTGATTCTGACACACCTGTTATGATCATTACACACACCCTGTAATAACTAGGAGGTCATTTGATTCAGAGACACACGTTATGATCATTACACACACCCTGTAGTAACTAGGAAATCATTTGATTCTGACACACCTGTTATGATCATTACACACACCCTTTAGTAACTAGGA
>NW_018433868.1:0-267 GCF_002113885.1 Mizuhopecten yessoensis
TCCTGCCATGGCTATAGCTCTGATAAATCATATCGAAAAAGAAACCATAACTTAAAAATGATTATAATAGAAAATAAGAAAAAGGCTATGTCAAAAGGTTAATAACTTAATAAAGTGGAAAAAAAGGGGGGGGGGGGGGGGATAGAAAATACAAAAAATGAAAACCTTAATGTTGCCAGACCAATATTTCAACCCCGGTCATTCATTACATTGCTGCTGTATCAAAAGATCTTTAAGTTCTTCATAGATTCCTATATTAGTGATGGT
>NW_018433869.1:0-267 GCF_002113885.1 Mizuhopecten yessoensis
GTCCATTGTAATTGAAGATAACGTAGTAGCAGGAACATAAAGGGTTAAACGCGATGGGATGTGGCGTTGCTGGCTACGGTAGTAATCTGGTGCACAGCTCTTTGATGGGGTTCGGCATATATCCTGACGATGAATGAACAGTATCTTGTGTTCAAAAATTCCAACATTACTGCTTGGAAATACCGAGACAACGGAGTATACTTTGAAAAGGTTTTAAATGTGAATTTTAGAACGATGTCCTAGCAGAGAACACAGTGGGAAGTGCAC
>NW_018433870.1:0-267 GCF_002113885.1 Mizuhopecten yessoensis
GATATGTTTAATACCACATCAACCATATCATATTGTTAAGGTACCATATTTATCCGGCAATAAGCTAATGCCTGGTAATAAGCCAACACAATGGTCATGGCTATTGTAGTCCTCCTTTGAGACCAGAGCATCCATGGATTTGATCTTTTGTTGGATATTTTTTTTCCTCCCTTGTTGCTTTTAGGGGTGTATTGGGGTGCACTGCCACTGGTGCTAACTTTACTGCTAGTGATGTGCAGGATCTACAGGTGCTACCTCCCGACACAC
>NW_018433871.1:0-267 GCF_002113885.1 Mizuhopecten yessoensis
TTCATTTTCAATCTGATTAAAGAATAATAACCATTTTCAACCAATCGATGGAATGAGCACTTAATAACATTTGTTTTCATATTTTTACAGCTCAAAGACATCCTTCTTGGAAGACCTCGAAAAGATATTGTAATTAACGATGACATCTTGAAATGCAATAAGGCCAAGGCACTTCTAGAAATGTTAGACATTTGTACAAAAGAGTCTGTCGTCGTCGCAATTCCTGCATCTCAAAAACTGATGGTGAATGCCGTCTGGATAGCCATG
>NW_018433872.1:0-267 GCF_002113885.1 Mizuhopecten yessoensis
TAACTATTATAATTATTAATAAACCAAGTCAGATGAACTGCATGCTAATAAGTTAAACCCGTTCTGCAATATTTTCGGAGCATATTACCTGGTCCTGGATGCTTATATTCATTAAACAAACCTATTAGGTGTCGTGTTAAGTGACGAAGAGTATCCTTATTTGTCATCCCAACATCTTTTTATATCTGTAGTAGTTTGAAGAACGGAAAACCGCGCATATGCCTAAAATCAGATGTCGGACATAATACAGTCAAATATGTTAGAAAT
>NW_018433873.1:0-267 GCF_002113885.1 Mizuhopecten yessoensis
AAATATACAAGTGCATAGCTTTTAAGATAACTGATAAAAGATCAAAGAAACCACCATCAAACATTGATCAAATCAGAGGCGATATCGATAGAGCAAAGTAGCGTAACAGGAAACTAGGAGATACAGAAGTAACAAACAGCATGAACGCCCACAGAGAAATAAAGGCGAATTCGTGTGCAAAGGAGCGCTAAACATATTTACGTTTCAGTTTTATCGACCCTTCATCTGCACTTTATCGGGTACGTTAACAATGTTTAACGGTTCAAG
>NW_018433874.1:0-267 GCF_002113885.1 Mizuhopecten yessoensis
AAAATATCTCAACTTTACAGCGAAACTGAAAATTGTATTTTGACTACAAACTAAATACACTGATATTAGTTTGTTCATGTTTCTACTAAATTTTTCTTCCACAATTGATTCTCATTATATATGTGTACCTGATATGTTTTCTGTAGTTTCAAGAGCTGAAACATTTAATAGTTTCACCTAAGGAAATTGTGCTTTGATAAAATGTCTGTTTCTTTATGAAGATGTGATGAAATTTTTACAAAATATCTCAACTTTACAGCGAAACTG
>NW_018433875.1:0-267 GCF_002113885.1 Mizuhopecten yessoensis
ATTAAAAATAGTGATTTTCAGAACTGATAAAAATACAGAAAGATTATGGTCGGTATTTTGTTTCCCAAACAGCATTCAAAGTTAATTCAAAACAATGATGATTCCAATATAAATGTATTACCGAACAAGTTACACATAAAGCTTACTTCTGTAATATATCGTGACAAATTGTATTGTTCTTATATATACTAAATCCACACGCCACCAGGATTGTGTGTTATTGACAGCGGTATGAGCACAACAATGAGGCAATTTTCCTGAGATCAT
>NW_018433876.1:0-267 GCF_002113885.1 Mizuhopecten yessoensis
GTAGCTTCCTGTCCCACAGAGCCAACAACTGTAGGGTAGGTACAATACAATTAGCTTCCTGTCCCACAGAGCCAACAACATCAACTGTAGGGTAGGTACAACACAATTAGCTTCCTGTCCCACAGAGCCAACAACAACAACTGTAGAGTAGGTACAACACAAGTAGCTTCCTGTTCCACAGAGCCAACAACTCTAGGGTAGGTACAACACAAGTCACAGACCCAACAACAACTGTAGGGTAGGTACAATACAAGTAGCTTCCTGTCC
>NW_018433877.1:0-267 GCF_002113885.1 Mizuhopecten yessoensis
ATTCAAATAATTGCACCTCTTTCTAATAATTGAAGATATGTACAATTAATTGAAGATGTGTTCAATTCAATTGAAGATAGGCTCAATTCAATTAAAGATGGTTCAAATATGACGAATTGAACCTATCTTTAATGGGATTGTACCTATCTCAAATTGAATTGAACCTATTTTCAATGAAAGTGTACCGATTTTTAATTATTTGAAGAAATGTACAATTAATTGAATATAAATACAAATTAAACCTGGTTTAATGTAATTTATGAATGT
>NW_018433878.1:0-267 GCF_002113885.1 Mizuhopecten yessoensis
TAGGATTTTGTAAGAGACATTAAGGAGTGATATGGGTCTCCAATTCTTGAGGAGCTCTCTGGGCTTATCCCCTTTTGGCAGCATTGAGATTATTCCTAATTTTTGGGTAGTAGTGAGTTCTCCAGCTTCAAGACTGTAATTGAGAGACCTTATCCACAGGAGACCTATATCCGACCAGAAGAATTTAAAAAATTCGGCGGAAAATCCGACAGGACCTGGAGATTTGTCATTTTTTAGTGATTTTACTGCGGATAGAGCCTCGGTATA
>NW_018433879.1:0-267 GCF_002113885.1 Mizuhopecten yessoensis
ATTATCTGTTAAGATTTCCTAAGAAAAATGATATTAATAACTATCGTATTAAAATATCAAAATGTATGTTGCATCTGCCGTTGCTTCGACGGAACTTCAAACGGACAAATACGCAGTAAAGAAAAAGTATCGTCTTAATTGGACAAAACTAAATGTGATATCTGCACACATTTCTCTGTATTTATTGGATTAAAATGGATATTTTCACTGCAATGAAGATAGGCGTTTTAATCAGATATTTAACTCCTGACATTTCACTGCTAAATG
>NW_018433880.1:0-267 GCF_002113885.1 Mizuhopecten yessoensis
AACCGCGTTGAACACTGATGCCACTAGTAATGACGTCATTAATTCTGACGTAACAAGTGACGTCTTCATAAAAAGAAAGTATGGCATTGTATATACTTCCTTTAACTACAATACGTTGCAACTTATACCATAAACATGTTCTACCTACCGTATCGAATGTTTTTTGTAAATCAATAAAGCAAGTATAAGTAGACTGTCCAACGTTCTTTCTGTTATTTATATTACTGTATAAGGTGTAGATATGGTCCTGACAACTGCGACCTTTGC
>NW_018433881.1:0-267 GCF_002113885.1 Mizuhopecten yessoensis
TTTTAAGTACTGTATATCTATCTCTGGTCTGCAACTGTTTACATCATATCTACCAAACAGATTTGAGTCTATAAAGTCAAATAACATGGAACCATCCTCCCCAAGAATAATGAAAATCTGTCATCTTGTCAGAAGTGTCTCTAGATGTTACATCAATAACAGAAAGTATTAAGGAATAAGTTGTCCAAACTATCAACATCCATTGAATGATTCAAAACAGGAAAATATGTTATTCTAATAAGTTCCTGCATTTCAACAATTTAACAT
>NW_018433882.1:0-267 GCF_002113885.1 Mizuhopecten yessoensis
TAACCCCGTGAAAGGTAATAAAGTGAACAGTATCACAGTGAAGGAAAACCCTGTGAAAGGTAACAAAGTGAAATATATCACATTGAAGAATAATATCATGAAAAGGAACAATGTGAACAGTATGATAATGAAGAATAACCCCGTGAAAAGTAGCAAAGTGAACAGTATCACAGTGAAGATAAACCTCGTGAAAGGAACAAAGTGAACAATATCATAGTGAATGATAACCCCGTAAAATATAACAAAATGAACAGTATCAAAGTGAAG
>NW_018433883.1:0-267 GCF_002113885.1 Mizuhopecten yessoensis
CCATCGGTTACGAGCCCGACGTTCTACCACTAGACTATCGTGCCTCCTAACCTAGGCACGGTTATGCGCGGTATAACACGAGGGCTAGAGTGCTAGTGTAACACGAGGGTTAGAGGGCTAGTATAACACGAGGGCTAGAGGGCTAGTATAACACGAGGGCTAGATTGTATAGTATGTGTAGTACACGAATGTAAAGACAACTTTCTTATACATTCTGATGTTATGGTAACAAAATATCAGTGGGCTTACTACGTACTTATTTGACTG
>NW_018433884.1:0-267 GCF_002113885.1 Mizuhopecten yessoensis
AAGGTAAATTCTTACTATTTAGTAATCATTTGTTAATTTGTTATATCTGTATTGTACATCTTGTATGACGTATCATGTGTATATACATAAATGAATTTTAAATATTAACCTAACATTTTATAAACAGACATTTAAGTGTTTCTTATTTTATTCTATTAATTTATACCCCCCCCCCCCCCCCCCCCAAAAAAAACCCACCTTCCGTATCACATAAATTAACAACCTAAAGTTTGATAAACAGACAATTAGGTGTTTATTTATTATCTT
>NW_018433885.1:0-267 GCF_002113885.1 Mizuhopecten yessoensis
AAGAATCAATCATTACGTAGGCATGTGTAGAACATCCATATCCCACGCACCTATATATATAATAGACTCGATAATGTTACAATATAGTATATGGCAAGTACTTGTGTGTTGTGTGTTTTGTATGCAAATCGACACTTGGCATATTTGCAATACATGTATAATTTTGTTTTGTATAAATGAGTTTGTTTTACTTCACGTGTAAAGAACAGATGCAGCAACAAACAACTCCTTCATAGCAAAATACAGTAAAACCTCGATTGTACATGA
>NW_018433886.1:0-267 GCF_002113885.1 Mizuhopecten yessoensis
TCCCGGTACTTTCTTGTTTGTGGTGCTATAGCAAAAATGGCTTGGAGGATAATTGGAAAAATCAAAGTACTGTCTATCTCTCAACATATCGGCATAGATGTCCTGAGTTGTTTATCAAAATCTTTGAATTCCAAATCATTCTCTTTTTCGTTTGGTAATTCTACGTGCTGGGGATCATGTTTAGAGCAATAATCTATATGCCCATCTAATATGTCATTCCGGGTAAAACCTTGCAAGCAATAATGGCAAAAGTGAGTTTTGTTACGA
>NW_018433887.1:0-267 GCF_002113885.1 Mizuhopecten yessoensis
AAAAAAAAAATATCAACACATTTTATTTGTAGATAAATCTGACTGATCCATATTGTTGAAGTAATGTATCAACATCATAGTAATTATTTAATATTAACTAATTTTATTTCATTGTGATGTCATATGAATTCACTTACAAACGCTTGATAGGCACGTCAATTTACAGCAATTTAAATTTAATCCTTTGTATTCATTTTCATAGACCAACATATACAGAATGCTAAGTTCGTTTTAAACACATGAGGGATGGGAAATCCCTTTTGCAAA
>NW_018433888.1:0-267 GCF_002113885.1 Mizuhopecten yessoensis
AGAAATGACAAATATTTCAATGAATCTACTTTGTGTAGAATTAATACAGCTGCAAAACTTTCACAACAGAAGAACTACACGAGATGAAAATATCTTTCTCAACTATATCAGAATCTTCTGAATAATAGTTTGATTTATCACTTATCAAACTGCAGCTATCAGTATTTCATGTGACACATGATTTAAAAACTAATGCCGAAGAATAGTTCAATGTGAACCTTGAGTTCTGAATCCATGTTACCGAGGTCCCATTTTGTCAGTTCTGAA
>NW_018433889.1:0-267 GCF_002113885.1 Mizuhopecten yessoensis
GTTTTGGTTTCATGGTGGAATAGTCCTAGAATTCCAAACGAGAGTAAAACGTGACTTCCTATTCATTGAGTTCATAGTATAATGACCCGTGATGAAGTTTACTTAATTGGTTTACATATAATATATCAGTGACATTGCAGCGCTAATATAAACAAAATTGTTTGAGTATTGGTTTGAAATTTATTTATATGAAATGTTGTCTCGTTTACGGAGGTTTCAATTGACCTAAAAAAAACACAATTAACTGCAAGATCCACAGGATTCCAA
>NW_018433890.1:0-267 GCF_002113885.1 Mizuhopecten yessoensis
GCTTTTGATTTTTAGCTTACCTGGTCCGAAGGACTGTGGTGAGCTTATGCCATACCACAGCTTCCATCGTCCATCCGTCGATCAACTTTTCCTTTAAAACGCTTCTTGTCCTGAACGGCTAAGTGAATTTTAACTTAATTTAGTCTGGTGCATTCTTGGGCCAAGGGAACTCAATTTTGTAGAAACGTTGGATATGGCCGCCCTGTGGGCAGATGGGTGGGTCGAATATGGGAAATAGAGGTAAAACCTGCAAAATCCTTCTTCTAG
>NW_018433891.1:0-267 GCF_002113885.1 Mizuhopecten yessoensis
GATTCATGGGTCCATGGACATGTACACGTAGATAAGATACTCACGTCAATGGACGTGTATTCTAGATTCATGGGTCTATGGACATGTACACGTAGATTAGATACACACGTCAATGGACGTGTATTCTAGATTCATTGGTCAATGGACATGTAGATTAGATACACAGAAAATGGACGTGTTCACAAAACACTCAGGTAAATGGAAGTGTGTACTTAATGCACATGTCAATGGACGTGTAAACTTTATACATATTTCAATAGAAGTACA
>NW_018433892.1:0-267 GCF_002113885.1 Mizuhopecten yessoensis
AATATTTGTGGTAATTTATCTGAACATAATAGAGAAGTATCATCTACAAAATGTTCTGATAAGCTTTCTAAATGATCTGTTATATCATTCATTTAAAGTATGAACAACTACGGACCTTAGACTGAACTCTGATATATTCCTGCATTAGTTGTCTTGACAGAGGATTTAAAGTTTCCAAAACATACTTGTTGAGATCTATATGTAACATAATTAATTAACCATTCCAATAACTTACCGGTATTCCACAACTAGCTATTTTCATATCCA
>NW_018433893.1:0-267 GCF_002113885.1 Mizuhopecten yessoensis
GATTCCCACTTAAAAAACCACTTAAAGCTAAAACAAAATAACAAAACAAAACAAAACAAAACAAACAAAACATGATTTTACCTCCACAGAGAAATACGTTCAGCATTTGTCATTCGGTTGATTATTCTCAATGTTCACACGTGTGCTGGATACATAGGAAGGCTACATGGAACAGCTTTTTTTGTGTAGACACATATTTGTAAATGGTCAAATAACTTGTTTCATAATTGTTGTGAAAATAAATAAAGTTAATGTTTATATAACCAG
>NW_018433894.1:0-267 GCF_002113885.1 Mizuhopecten yessoensis
AAATAATGTACTTCAGATGTCCACAGTTCATGGTATACATCAGGATAATAAAAGAATTTGTTTTCCCTTCATATCATATGTTTGACTCTTTGTGTTGGACTAATCATGATCATGTTTAATTAATTGCTTTTCCTTTATATTATAAGTGGAAGTTTGCTTTTCTTAATCAATGATTATTTTTGAACTTTTGAATAGATTTTATTCTATCACTAATCACTGTGTTTTATGTAGTGACATCTAGGTTTAACACATGGATACATATTTATG
>NW_018433895.1:0-267 GCF_002113885.1 Mizuhopecten yessoensis
TACAAATTATATAGGGCGCAATATAAATGTTGTATATTATTATTAATATTACCTTAGCCCCTGTATCCGAGTCCATTTACAATCCTTCCGGCGACCTATGTTTGTGTATGTAACAACTCACGTGTGTACGTGATCATGTATACATATTGGCGTGCACCAAATTTTGTTGACCAGTTTGCATAGATTGATCACAGGGGTTCGTGACAAATGTCTGAAATACATATATGCTATACTGATATGGGTCACAATGCTTATGTGTGTTGTGAC
>NW_018433896.1:0-267 GCF_002113885.1 Mizuhopecten yessoensis
GTGTCTAATATGATATATGGGTCGCAATGGCTAGTGTTTCTATAGTACCAGCGATACCATTTCTTTTAGTTTTTGAAAGGTTCCAGTCAGTTTTTGATAAATGATTCCAATATTGAAGTTTGTAAATATTTATCATAAAGTGATATTTCCCGTATGGCCGATATACAACGCATTTTACATTTTTTGTGTAGCGTATAATTCATTTAGCGGCATTTTTTACAATTCATATCGACCATCGATGATAACACTGTGTGAACTCGAACTTGA
>NW_018433897.1:0-267 GCF_002113885.1 Mizuhopecten yessoensis
GTTTGTGAGTGAGAGAGTCAGCTTACCCCATGTTCCATGCGTAGTACAGTATTGTGGAGAGTGTTGAAGGGAATGTGTTCAGAAACGACTCCACTGTCCTCGTACTTTATAAACATCTTCTCGCTTGTCGTCCTCGGCCACAGAGGGCAGCACTGGAGATATAATTGTTAACATCACAATCATAAACTTAAGCAGATATTTCATTGATACTACAAAATCAAAAAGAACAACAATCATTAATGCTGACTCCCCTACAAATGAACTAGA
>NW_018433898.1:0-267 GCF_002113885.1 Mizuhopecten yessoensis
AAGATACAACACAGTGCCATGACATGACTCGAACCTGCAACCCTTAATGAGCCCAGCGTCCTACCACTAGAATACCGTACCTCCCAAAAATATATCATATACTATAATGTCCGGGGTGAGGCTCTTAAAATATTAGGAAATATTTTGAATATAATTTTTAACAGATCACCTGTCTTTATTTATTATATAATATCTTTTAATGAAGATTTGTTTTCTAGGTTTAGTTATCTGTCTAACCCCGGCCATTTGTTTGGTTTAATTTTGTTT
>NW_018433899.1:0-267 GCF_002113885.1 Mizuhopecten yessoensis
AGGTTTTACTGTACCTTAACGTGTTGTACATTTCAAAAGAAGAGATGGCCAGACAACGTGATATAGTCAACAGCCTATTGACCAATCAAACACTGCACATGCAAACTTGCCTCAAAAAACGAGACCAGGTCAAACTAACCAGTTCTGGCCCCATAAACTATGAAAATATGGTTCAGAACATTGCTCACACTCCATATAAATACTCCACCGTTATAATAGACAACAGCATAGGCATTGATGGTGGTGATCTAACACTACACAAAAAAA
>NW_018433900.1:0-267 GCF_002113885.1 Mizuhopecten yessoensis
AATGAATACATCAAACAAAAACTAAACACTTTAAAATATGTAAAGGTTGTTAAGATACATTAATAGCAAGGAATAAGTTATGAAATTTATCATGTGTTATTGTAACGTACAACATAGTGTAAATAGTTATAAATTAATTGCACAGAAACTGTCAAAAGAACTTAATGGGTGGTCGGGTGGTGTAGTGGATAGCGCACGGTGAACGGCGACCGTGATTCGATTCCTTAATCGGTTGTGAAAAGGTATAGGGTTTCCTCCCACATTAAT
>NW_018433901.1:0-267 GCF_002113885.1 Mizuhopecten yessoensis
GTGTAATGGAAATACAATAATTAAGAATCATAAGCAAAGCAAATCCTCATAATGACATTTATCTTTATTCGGGCACCAGCACGTGTTATTCTGTTTTTCCTTCGTTTACAGCTAATACACAAATGCACGTGTAAATATAGAACGTGACTTGTATGGCAATGTATTTCATTAGAAGATGCTTCATGGCCTTTCATGCTGATCTGCTAATTTCCGTTCCGATTTTCACGTTATCCCTTACTCCCGTTGTGTTTGTGTAAGCCTGTAGAC
>NW_018433902.1:0-267 GCF_002113885.1 Mizuhopecten yessoensis
GAGAGCTTGATGAGCGTACAAATACAGTGGCTGCCTGATGCGGGGATAAATGTCCCAGAGTGAGATAGCATGACCCCTGACACCTTGACCAATCAGTGACCAGCCTCAGAAACACTGACCCAGTCATCGGCAGCCAATCATTGAACCGTTTTTTGTGCCAACAATTCAAGCTCCAAAATTTAAATTTAAATAACAGTAGATCTAAAAAACTTGTTATGATGTTACGAGCATAAACTAAGCTAATTGCTTAGCTGCCTTTTGTACTTT
>NW_018433903.1:0-267 GCF_002113885.1 Mizuhopecten yessoensis
TCATAGAACCGGGTGATTCTTGCGGTGTAGTTATTATGACGACATTAATACATGGCTTAAATCTGACTACTAGAATTATTCAATTCTCTGATTGTCAGATCATTTCCAATACTTAAGTGATATCAAATGAATAAATATGTATAGTGTCTTTAAAGCGTATCTTTATACTGGTTTTCCCAATGGTCATTCCATGGGAATCAAACGTACCTGGTTGTTGCTGCCTCTAAAACGAATTTTAGAACATTATCTTAGGCGTATTTCTCAATA
>NW_018433904.1:0-267 GCF_002113885.1 Mizuhopecten yessoensis
CTTTTGGATACAGAATATGTAAAAGGGAAATAGTGGCAAAGGCTTGTCATGTTGTCTTATTGTTTGTTATTACATGTTTCGTGTTATCCCTGTAGTATATGCTATTCTTCTGTATTAATAATACAAATGAACATTTATTCATGTAGTCTTCACTTTCTATTTTGTCCACATATTGGATTTTGTTCTGTCCATTCATCACACCCTTCTTAAATATGTATGTTACACATTACTTTCAGTAAATAACTACTCTAATTATGAAGGCATTTT
>NW_018433905.1:0-267 GCF_002113885.1 Mizuhopecten yessoensis
ATACGAATTTGAATTATTCATTTGTGAATTAACGCAACTTTGCTTAACCTTTAAATGCCAGCGCTGTAAACACATATGCTATTTCCGGTATTGCATGCGCTAAAAAACAAAATAAACATTTCCCTTTCCGGAAATGTGGATACCATTGTCCTGTAGCGGAGAACATGTTTACTGCGTGTCTGTATGTACCAGACAACACTATCATATAACAGCACAGTCACAATACAGGCATTCACGACACATAACGACATGAACGCGATACACATG
>NW_018433906.1:0-267 GCF_002113885.1 Mizuhopecten yessoensis
GTTTGTAACCTTAATGTGACCTTGGTTTGTAGTGGAAGCATTACCGCAGTTTGTGACCTTAATGTGACCTCGGTTTGAAATTGAAATATTACCTCAGTTTGTAACATTAATGTGACCTCGGTTTGTTGTGGAAGCATAACCTCAGTTTGTGACCATAATGTGACCTCGGTTTGTAGTGGAAAAATTGCCTCAATTTGTAACCTTAATTTGACCTCGGTTTGTAGTGGAAGCGTTACCTCAGCTTGTAACCTTAATGTGACCTCGGTT
>NW_018433907.1:0-267 GCF_002113885.1 Mizuhopecten yessoensis
ATGAAAAAAGTATTTCCTTAATTTTAGAAAAATGACATTCAGATTGAATCAACGAAGATACATGTAAATAAAGTGCCACGTAAAATGGATTAGCAGACATCACGGAAATTCCTTAAAATGAACTACACCACTTCTTGCACTGTTTAAAACCGGACTTGTACTTTTTAACAAAGTTAATAGATTTTGAACACAAAATATGGGAAGTCAAACAGTCAGCTAATCGTTTAAGTATGAAATCACTAAAAAAGTCCGATCTTTCCATCTGCC
>NW_018433908.1:0-267 GCF_002113885.1 Mizuhopecten yessoensis
ATCGGCTTAAAGGCTGATTACACATGACTTTGTCCTGACCTATCAATCGCTGATTGAACGTCACAGATGATTGCGTGCAGTATTATTTACGTCAACTAACAATGGCGTCGCTGATCAAAGACATACACAGTGATTAACAAGGATGCAAATACATCGTTTAAATATTAAACCTTCCTCCTATCATCGTCTGTCCCTTGCTCAAGCGGTGAATCAAGGCACTAGTTTAAGGTGGCTCCACACTTTCACAATTAACCAGCAAAATTCGTT
>NW_018433909.1:0-267 GCF_002113885.1 Mizuhopecten yessoensis
GTGTTTGCCATCCTGTTCAGCAGCGTGACAGGGATCCTTAACGGCACCAATATGTCAGGTTAGATATCAGCCCCAGCTGTTTACATAGATAGCATTAAACAGTGATGGACTTTTGTGCTGATGAATATAATGTGATAAAAGTGATATTGACTGAGGCAAAGCTGAAGTCAATATCACTTTTTATGCGCCCGTCAACTTTGACGGGAGTATTATGGTATGGCGTCGTCCGTCCGTCCATCGGACGTAAACTTTTGTTTGTCCGGCAAT
>NW_018433910.1:0-267 GCF_002113885.1 Mizuhopecten yessoensis
TACGTAAATAAACCCTAACGTTAACCTGACCATGTTCTACCGACAAACCCTCACGTTAACCTGACCATGTTCTACCGAAACACAACTTAACGTTAACCTAACCATGTTCTACCGAAAAACACCCTAACGTTAACCTGACCATCTTCTACCTAAACACACCCTAACGTTAACCCGACCATGTTCTACCAACACACCCTAACATTAACCTGATCATTTTCTAGAGACACACCCTAACGTTAACCTGACCATGTTCTACGTAAATAAACC
>NW_018433911.1:0-267 GCF_002113885.1 Mizuhopecten yessoensis
GTCATGTATATGTCTCCATTCAGGGCAGACTGTGGTCATGTATATTACATTTTATCCAATTTTATTGCAGACACGGATAGGTATCTTCCATCGGATGAATCAATTTGCTGTTGTTATATACCATTGAAAACACAGTTTTACAAACAGGATACGTTGTATAATCCGAGGCTCTTATATACCGCTTTATCACAACCTAGTGGGTAGGTCGTCTCAAAGCGGTTGACAAATTATTATCCGTCGTTATAGGGCCTTTGCAACCAGCCAATA
>NW_018433912.1:0-267 GCF_002113885.1 Mizuhopecten yessoensis
AACACACAGCCACATCACCCCAGAAGGATTAATGATTGTCATTACACAACTGTTTTGTATAGCATAATTTGTTTATGTCTTTATCAGAAATAGGATCAGCTTTATTTTCTAAATTTCCCTTCCCACCCCTTTTCATATTTTGTTTTTGTTTTGATGACTTCTTCTGTCACTTTTTGAAATTCCTTACTTGTCGAAATTTGAAAGCCGTAATAATTATATTTCAGGTGCCTGTCAACACCGCATGAAATTCCCCTAATAGTACTAGGT
>NW_018433913.1:0-267 GCF_002113885.1 Mizuhopecten yessoensis
TATTGATTGTTCAGTAATTTAGTTTTGTTTTTGTTCTTTGTTGCATAGTTCAATCATGTTGTTTGCATTCTTCTTAACCAGTTTGAAAGGTTCATCACCTAGAGGCTTGGTTAACGATGAGACTGTGATTTCATTGTGTCCAGCGAATTGATAAATAACTTAATCACAAAGTGAGAGTATAATTAAGTTATTCTTTATTATGTTATTGTTATCATTGTCATTAATACCTAAATTGTACTGCATGCATCAATCAACCTGTCAATACTT
>NW_018433914.1:0-267 GCF_002113885.1 Mizuhopecten yessoensis
GAATCTATGCACATTTCCGAATAGTATGTTTTCTCCTAATCCTAATTCGTTATCGCGAAAATTTCATTGATCTACACTGTAAATCTAAAACGGTGTCCTTCAGAGAATCTCGCTTATTTCTTATTGCAATAAACTCACTCGTGACTACCTTAACTTCTTCTTCTTACTTTAACTCATAGTACTCATAGCGAGGATAAAGGAAGCTTTGGACAGTGTCAAGTGTGAGGTGTCGTCTGTGGCTCCGGATATCAACATTGTGGTGCGGCA
>NW_018433915.1:0-267 GCF_002113885.1 Mizuhopecten yessoensis
TAGCACATAACATATTATCGCCCTTTGATATTCCAACATGTACAAGTCAAATATATATATATAGGAGTCAGTAGACAATTATTAGTTACTTCTGTGGACGTGGGATTTGATCACAACTTGTTTCATAACGTTACATGCTCCATGGCGTTACTCTCCATATTGTTTCTGTGTTCAATCATAGATGAGATTATTTCTTTTAAATTCATGTCACGATATACAAACTGACGTGCCAACAGTGTAGTGAATAGTCAGTGTTGGCTGTGATAC
>NW_018433916.1:0-267 GCF_002113885.1 Mizuhopecten yessoensis
AATTACTTTATGATCATAACTTACACCAAATAGTGAACATACCAACACGAAAAGAAGGAATCTTAGACTTGTCAATAATCCATCCAATATAAATAAGGTCAGTACACCAATAGACCTTAGTGACCACGACATTGTCTACGTAGAATCTGACATCTGGTCACGCAGGGTGAGAGAAAAACCTAGAAAAATACTCAAATATAACACAGCCAACTGGAGTAACATCAAATCAGATCTAGAAAAAGCATACAATGAGCTACAAAACCTAGA
>NW_018433917.1:0-267 GCF_002113885.1 Mizuhopecten yessoensis
GGAGATGAGCTGTTCAATGGATGGAGATGAGCTGTTCAATGGATGATGATGAGATGTTCAAAGGATGGAGAATCTTAAGCAGACATGACAGGGAACTGTCCAGCATTCTGCTGATTGGTTTACACATATTTTATTGCAGTTTGCAATGGGATGAGACACAAGTATTCACAACTAATGAAGCCTTCTCCCAGAAATATTTTACGCCATGTACATGGCAACATCAACTATAAAATGTACACGAATTATCAATGAGAGTTAAAAAGAAGA
>NW_018433918.1:0-267 GCF_002113885.1 Mizuhopecten yessoensis
TTGGTCAGGGAGTCTTAAAATTCATCAACTACTGTGATTCTGTGTTTGTAGGATGACTTCACCCTGCCACTGATAGAGCTGTTTGTTCAGAAGATTGAGGAACATTGCGAGCTTAAAGTGAAACTTCAGACTGCCAGCTGATAGAGCGGTTTGTTCAGAAGATCGGACTTCCAGCTGATAGAGCGGTTTGTACAGAAGATCAGACTGCTATCATATAGAGTGGTTTGTACAGAAGATCGGACTGCCAGCTGATAGAGCTGTTTGTAC
>NW_018433919.1:0-267 GCF_002113885.1 Mizuhopecten yessoensis
TATCCCCTAAGTAAAGTATACATTGTAATACTCTGTATTGCACATACTAGCTACACACTCCGGCTACTTCCTCTGATCAGATCGTCTATGTAAACGCCCATTCCTAATAATATTGCTTTGTTGTATATTCAAGCTCCTTTTAGGTATCGTTTCATTGTGTCAGGCAGAAAAGAAATTGACATTTTTGTTTGTTATAGTTCATATTACAAAAATCACTTATGATATAGTGGTTCAGAAAAGATAGTGAGAGGGTTGGGTAGGTTTAAT
>NW_018433920.1:0-267 GCF_002113885.1 Mizuhopecten yessoensis
ACATTTTACTGTTTCATACATTTTACTGTATCATACATTTTACTGGTCATATATTTTACTGTATTATACATTCTTCTGTATCAAACATTTTACTGTATCAAACATTTTACTTTAACAAACATTGTACTGTATCATACATTTTACTACATCAAATATTTTACTGTATCAAACATTTTACTGTATCAAACATTTAACTATATTAAATTTTTTACGGTATCATACATTTTACTGTATCAGACATTTAACTGTATCAAACATTTTACTGTA
>NW_018433921.1:0-267 GCF_002113885.1 Mizuhopecten yessoensis
AATTGTTTTT
The DNA here is from genome assembly GCF_002113885.1 of Mizuhopecten yessoensis. NCBI lineage: Eukaryota > Metazoa > Mollusca > Bivalvia > Pectinida > Pectinidae > Mizuhopecten > Mizuhopecten yessoensis. Next base: position 11 of record NW_018433921.1, read on the forward strand.
TAAATAGGTTAAAATTCTTCTAAAAATGTTTGTTCCCTAAATCTCATAATAAAATTATTGTCCTATGCATTTGTTAAAATGTATTGTAAAAACGTATAACATTGAGAACAAAATACTTGGGACAGAGACTTAAAATGGAATTTCCCTTCAGCTCAGACAGTGGTAACTAGAGCGTCCGACAAGGAACCGGGAGATCGAGGGTTTGATCCCCTGTGGAAGCACACTATATTCTCATTCCTGTTACAAGTTTAACAAAT
>NW_018433922.1:0-267 GCF_002113885.1 Mizuhopecten yessoensis
TAATAGTTACTTAAGATATTGAGCCGACACCGAAAAGTTAACGGACAGATGATTTACCATGATGCGACCTGTTGAGACGGGCATATAAAAAATAAGCGCTAAGGAGATATTGCAAAAGTCATGAAATTAAACAATCGGAGGTCATGGCAGTCACTTTGGATTTTAACAAAAGTAATTTTAAGAGAAGCCAAACAAAAAGACTTTGGGAAATGGTACTGTTCCAAATGCATCAGCCTGAAAGTATATCTCAGACTATTACTGACACAG
>NW_018433923.1:0-267 GCF_002113885.1 Mizuhopecten yessoensis
TCTCATAGCCATCCTGTCAAAATTAAAACAAGAGAGCAAGATTACCGAAGGCTAATACAGATATCTGTATCCCACAGCAGAGAGCACTCCTAGAATGAACTATACACCCAAGATCCACAAGCAGGGAAACCCACTGTGGCCTATTGTGGACTTCACTGGATCCATTGGTTACAATGTTTCCAGATTATTAGCAGACATTCCTTGACCGCTAGTGGGTAAAACGGAAGACCATGTTAAGAAATTTTAGCAGAAGCTATGTGTACCATA
>NW_018433924.1:0-267 GCF_002113885.1 Mizuhopecten yessoensis
TCTTGATTAAAAATGTCAAATAATCTTGCCTTAATAATTGAAAAAAGTGGAATTGTTTCGATCCTGAGCGTCCCAGTTATATCGTAAGCCTAAACTTAAAGATACAATTCATCTTATATTTCACAGACCAAAGGATCCTTGATTAGCAGCATATTTTCATATTAGTATTTCAAAATACAATTTTCAGTATTGAGCAACTTAAACCAAAATTTATTTATTTTAAGTTTCCTTGTTACATGCAATGGATAACGGCCTAATTCGAAATAT
>NW_018433925.1:0-267 GCF_002113885.1 Mizuhopecten yessoensis
CCAAAGATTAGCTGTTGTTTTTAAAAAAATGTGAAAATGAAAACAAATAATAGATTGACCAACTTATTATGAATCATATGATTATTAAGGAAATCAAATCCACTCCAATCAGTTCAAATATAAATGCAAAATTTTATACTTGTACTAAAGGAATACAAGCAGTAATATTTTAGACTGTAGGAAATTTAATCAGAAAAATCATGATGATATTAACTTCACAGTGTTTTATGTAATTAATGTTTTGTTAAGTAGTTTTGACTGTAATAG
>NW_018433926.1:0-267 GCF_002113885.1 Mizuhopecten yessoensis
CAATAGATAACACAATCATAATTTTCTTATATGTTTTATTTGTGCTTTGAATAACATGTATTTAACGAATGATCTACCATCACAGACGCCTAAAAACATTAATTTAACTTATTGTTAATTGATCAGCTACCTTAAAACATACTCTCTTTGAAGAATTTCATAACAAGCCTAATGGTTCAACATTGAAACACTTGCTGTGCATCCCCGGTTGTCCTGCGTTCCGGCGCTCCATGGTTTATATAATGATGGTAATATTACATGCCATCA
>NW_018433927.1:0-267 GCF_002113885.1 Mizuhopecten yessoensis
TGTATGGTACAGTGTATGGTACAGTATATGGTACAGTGTATGGTATATTGTATGATAAAGTGTAAGGTACAGTGTATGATACAGAATATGGTACAGGTATGGTCCAGTGTATGCTACAGTGTATTGTATAGCGTATGGTACAGTATATTGTAAAGTGTACGGTACATTGTATGGTACCGTGTATGGTATATTGTATGGTACAGTATATGGTACCGTGTATGATACAGTATATTATAGTGTATGGTATAGTGTATGCTACAGTGTATG
>NW_018433928.1:0-267 GCF_002113885.1 Mizuhopecten yessoensis
TTTTAGTCCAAGTTATTTTAAGGTAATTACAAATGTGGGAGACATTTTCCCCAAGCAAGGGAGTATGTAACCCGGGAATATATAAGATATATATGTATATGTTGTGTGTATATATATATATTACAACGAGTGCTGTCGACTGTCTGTATACACGTGTGTTGTCCCGTTTGGTAAACAGTGTATGTGACATAGTCAGTTCGGAATGCATGTACACCTGTGTTCTTATGTTCTGTTTCAACATTCTGACTGAATTGTACTTACGACGTA
>NW_018433929.1:0-267 GCF_002113885.1 Mizuhopecten yessoensis
GGGCGAAACTTCCACGTCCATCATACTGAGCCTACCAAGTTGCTAGGAGTGAAATTTCGGCACCTTTTGAGACAGGCCGAAATTTGGTCATTTTTGGGTGGGGCATAGCCTAATTTAGCCCCTTTTTCGTACGATTTTCGTCCGACATTTTTTCGGGGCTCGAGGCGCGCTCTTCTCGGCCTGAATTTGGTATCCACGCGTCAAGGACTCGTCGAGGAACGTGAAACAAATTGGTTTGGCCCAGAATCTCTGAGATAAGAGGGCGTA
>NW_018433930.1:0-267 GCF_002113885.1 Mizuhopecten yessoensis
AAAAAAAATGCAATAATGTACATATTATACATTTCAGGATGTACTTCATTGCTTGTTTTTTGTTCCTGTTGATATCGGGGCTGGCGGTGTTGGATGGAGCTGTTATGTTCGCCTACTATCATACAAAAGGGTGTGATCCGCTTTTAGCCAAACAAGTGAATAACCAAAATCAGGTGAAATAATTGATCATATACTTGTGAAATATTTAAAACGTTCTGCGACACAATTCGAACGTAACGTTGACATTCCTGTTTACTTTTCTGTAAA
>NW_018433931.1:0-267 GCF_002113885.1 Mizuhopecten yessoensis
ACACTGACGCTGTTTTATATCTCTATGTCTCTATGCAGATAGGTCACGACGGTAGATTTTGTTGAAGAAGAGGGGAACTGCAGGTTTAAAGTTTTCTGTATCTTCATGATTTATCATGCAAATTTAATGAAAACTTTTGCTCAATAATCTCTATTCGTCATCAATTCATGTATTTTTCTAAAATTTAATCTAAATATGTCACTTTTTGACATATAAACTATAATTTGTCCTTCGGCGGCTGAAATACAAGTCATGGCCTGCACATAA
>NW_018433932.1:0-267 GCF_002113885.1 Mizuhopecten yessoensis
TTGCGCGTTCTTTATTATTATACTACAGATATTTCTACATTGAAAGTTGTAATTCTTTATTTATGTGATGTTTTGTACCTACTTGTTTCTCATTGTTTATAAATAATTATATTCCTATATTTCTGTAATGGTTCTGTACGTGTTACCTGTTGTTTACTTGTATACTAGTCATGTGTACTTATGTAACTGCTCTAATTTCATATTTACGAAAGTTGCCTGCATTTGTTTGTACCTTTCTAAAATGATATGAATGGTTTCTTATTCGGT
>NW_018433933.1:0-267 GCF_002113885.1 Mizuhopecten yessoensis
AATACCTATGTGTCACCAGCTTTTCGCAGGCGACACAAAAATGAACAAGACAATTGGTTTGTAATCATGTGATAGTTTAATTTTAAGCCGACTAGAACCAACACCAATGCCTACATTACAGACACATATTAGTTATGTTAGATCACCACTACATGTCGACAGTACTGGTATAGGACGTGTGATGACCATTACACACAATCTGAGCATTCGTGAACACAATCATGTGTAGTTATCATGGACGACCACTAAACGAGTCCTTCGTGAAAT
>NW_018433934.1:0-267 GCF_002113885.1 Mizuhopecten yessoensis
TTTTGACATGCATTGGTGTGTAACATACATTGGCTTAACTACATAATTAACATGGCGCGCTTGCGCGCACCATTCAACATGCTTAAATAAAGCATGACGGCGACCATGAAACTTGCCCTTCGTCGTCATCAATCTGCCTCTTTTAAAAAACATTTTGCTGAATGTCCTTCAACAGTCTGAAAGGGTTAGTTTTATCATTTCTTTTTTACAATAACTATGTTGATATTGTTATGTTATAGGTAACATTTCTCACTCTTTTCGGATAAC
>NW_018433935.1:0-267 GCF_002113885.1 Mizuhopecten yessoensis
AACATAGACGTCCATAGTAACGGTAACCAGAATACTGTCTGGTAACCAAAGACATACTTACTTCGATACTTCTACCACAATACGCTGTGATATTCCACTTGCAGATCATTTCATATACATGCAGACTGTTAGATAAATATGAGTTTTACACCACACGTGGTATATGATCTTCCAGAGGTTTGATTGGTCAAGAAACTTTGACTGGGTCTATTTTTTCACGCGATTTGTGCCATGTGCTGTTTTGCTTACGTCGTCTGCTGTCAATAT
>NW_018433936.1:0-267 GCF_002113885.1 Mizuhopecten yessoensis
GACGGGTGATATTAAGCGGGTTGTCACATGAGGTGACGGGAAATATTAAAACGGCTGCCATTGGTGGTGATGGGAGACATTAATAAGGATGTCACATGTGGTGACGGGAGGCATTAGGACGGCTGTCGCATGTGGTAACGGGAAACATTAAGACGGTTGGTACAAGTGGTGACTGGAGACTGTGGGACGGCTTTATTATGTTCTGTACATTCAGGACTACTTACATTGTCAATTTATGGTACATATATTTTTAAACACTTGTGCATA
>NW_018433937.1:0-267 GCF_002113885.1 Mizuhopecten yessoensis
ATAAGTTGTTGTCAGAATATTATCAAACTTAATCATATATAATATAGATTACATGTACATAGATTTCAGATTTTTTTCAAACCAACCATCGATTACAAAGTTTGAACTGTTAAAAGCCTGCTTTAATTCATGCTTATTGGCATATCTGTTAGAATTTGCAGTAATTTGCAAAATTAAAACACCAAGCAGATACATAAAACATGCTTTGGAAAAATATTGCGTTACAGCAATATTTCATCTCTGTATTGTGGTACGATACGATATACC
>NW_018433938.1:0-267 GCF_002113885.1 Mizuhopecten yessoensis
ATTCAGGTGTCTGGTAATGGCTGCTCGAACATTTACCAACGTATTTTTGTGGTATTCTTGACCTTTTTTTGGTGTGACCTATGCATAGAATTGTCGTTGTTTTAGACACAAGTCATTTACACCTATGGAGCTAAGGTCCACATCCTCCCCCACCATTTGTCGGTTCCATTCTGGAAAAAAAGCCCAGTTTTAAAAGTGTTCAAATAAAATAAACAACAAAAATACAGAAGAAAAAAAATCAAAAATAAATGTGAAGATGATGCATGA
>NW_018433939.1:0-267 GCF_002113885.1 Mizuhopecten yessoensis
ATTAAAATTTTAAACTCACTTATTGATTCAGCATTAACACTATGTGCATGTAGACTGTTTCACACATCTACCTCTCTAAATGTGTATGATTTCCCCCTAACTCCGTGTTACATCGGTTTGTGTGCATTGTGTAAGTGTGACCTCGTGTTCTTCCATACACATCAAAGGTTAATATATTGGAAGTGACTCTTTCATCAAATAGATTGTTAATTATTTCAAAAACTGTTATTAAGTCCCTCACAACCTGTGATTGTTGGGAGTTGTAGT
>NW_018433940.1:0-267 GCF_002113885.1 Mizuhopecten yessoensis
TGTTTTTAAACAACTAACCTTCGTCTACCTGTAGTTGTTCGTATTCGTGTGTAACTGAAACGCCCTGTAGTGGTTCGTAGTTTTTCCTGTGGACACAAATCTCAAATTAATACCACAGAACTGTTTTAGAAATACCTCTTGATGTGAAAACGGATCAATTTGAGTCTCCAAAATATATACTTTAAAACCGGAAAGCCAGATTTGTAACATAAACAGTATAAGCTGACGTATGTGTGTTTTGAAGCGTACATATATATTATATCTAAA
>NW_018433941.1:0-267 GCF_002113885.1 Mizuhopecten yessoensis
GACCGTTAAGGCCCATGAGCCTCTTGTCATTATATTTTGTTCATTTCATTTTTATTATAATGTTTCCATTTAAGTCCAACAATGTGTGCTTTTCTTTTCAGACTTTATAAGAATCTTTCTTTGTGAAAAAGGGTATCAAATTGTAAATTTAGGGTCTCTGCCACTACCCCGGGGGTTAGGATATATATAGGGCTTGAAAGGGAAAATTGACCAATATTTTTAATAGTTTACTATAGTTTATATAGGGAAATGATGTTTTAGGCATAT
>NW_018433942.1:0-267 GCF_002113885.1 Mizuhopecten yessoensis
GCAGGTATGTTGAGGAATACAAATGATATATCGCAACTGACGCGATCAAGTTTTCAAAATTCATACAAGTATATGACTTTGTTATCAACACTAAGACGGTAGTTCACATGTCACTTCAAAAAGCACTCGTCCCATCCCAGACCCAACATCTCCAATTAACATTGTGTATTGGGCAGTATCTAATATAATATAGCACTTAAATCTGGAACCATGCACCGGTAATCGCTTTCCAGAGAAGATACCCCGATAATCAATTTAGCTATTGCC
>NW_018433943.1:0-267 GCF_002113885.1 Mizuhopecten yessoensis
AGTACCATAGTAGCCAATCATTACTGTACTTCTAGCTATCACAAATAGACAAGTTGTACTCTCTGTCGGAAACAACTAGTATAATACAATGCGTTTCATAAAACTCAATAGCCATGTATGAATTTATATAAGGGGCTATTATATTTAATCACCCTTATATATAATATATGGTGTTATTTATATATAAGACAGGTTTTGGCTATAAAACAGGCGCTCACACAACACAATTTAATATATTACTTCCACAGTAACTGTTTATGAATTGTT
>NW_018433944.1:0-267 GCF_002113885.1 Mizuhopecten yessoensis
AATACATATTTAATTATAGTTTCTCTTGTACTACACTACATTACAATTCCCTGATTCAACAAATGTCAGTCTTCGGCGTTTTTAAATAAGATTTTTGATTTCTCAGGTTTGCTAAAAATACGTTATATTGAACGGAGACAACAAGTGAACAAGTAATACTAAAGTCATATTTGACTCTCGGTTGGAATCATTGACGATTCCACATTGAAATTATTTCAAAATGTTTTACCTCTATTAAACTAACCATACTCATGAACTGTCTTTGCA
>NW_018433945.1:0-267 GCF_002113885.1 Mizuhopecten yessoensis
TACAAGTGTTCAACACAGGGACAAGCCAGCACCCATCACAGAAACAACATAATCAATGTCTGTATTTCTTTATTCATTTTCTTGAAAATAGTTGGTACATTTTATTTACACCATAAAGTTGTATTTTTTCAAATAGCTCTAAAGGCAATATGAAGAAACCCAAATACTGAAAACAATATGGGCCCATAATTTATTAAAACAATGAACTATTATATGTAGTGTAGATTAAAGTATGAGCACAGTATTATAGGTTAACAACACGAGTAA
>NW_018433946.1:0-267 GCF_002113885.1 Mizuhopecten yessoensis
AGTCACCATAACAACCATGGAGTCACTGTAACAACCATTGAGTCCCTGTTACAACCATGGAGTCACTGTTACAACTGTGTAGTCAATGTAACAACCATGGAGTCACTGTAACAACTGTGAAGTCATTGTAACAACTGTGGAGTCATTGTAACAACCGTGGAGTCGCCGTAACAACTTTGGAGTCACCATTACAACCATGGAGTCATTGTAACAACTGAGGAGTCACTGTTACAACCTTGGAGTCACCATAACAACTGTGGAGTCACT
>NW_018433947.1:0-267 GCF_002113885.1 Mizuhopecten yessoensis
CTGGATGGACGTTATGTTCTGAAAACTGCTGGCAAATTGCCATAATTCCAACTTCATACTTTATGTAATAGGACATGTCCACATTTTAACGTCTAAAAGTTAAGTGTTTGCTAAATATTTGTTTATATTTAGTTAGATGTAGTATTAGAGCACGTGAAAATTGAATACTATACTTTCATTCAACTTGATTTTGTCATGTTTGCAAAAGTTTCCTGTGAAAAAGTGAAAATATGTATAATTCGTTAAGACCAGTAGCTTATGTGATTT
>NW_018433948.1:0-267 GCF_002113885.1 Mizuhopecten yessoensis
TTTGTTCATTTAGCAGTGTTTCGCCCTAATAGGTAGCCTATTAAAAACGGGGGAGTAGTACATGCTGTCTAATGACATGCATCAAAACGAAAAATATCAAATGTTATCTATATCATATACCTTCAACAGTCTGATCAGGAGAAATCCATTTCATCAACAGACTATAGTGTCAACACGTGTTTTGGTTTGAACGGAAATGTTGTGAAGTATATAATGAAGGAAAAGGGGCGAGTACAAAACCCGGAATGCACTCAGGCGTGGAGAGTT
>NW_018433949.1:0-267 GCF_002113885.1 Mizuhopecten yessoensis
GTTGGATGTTGTTCCCTTTGACGAGTCCCACGTACCACAATCATCTGGGAAATCACATATTCTCCTGTTCCTGTTCCGTTTGTTATCGCAAACTAAATACACATTGTCCTTGTTTCCCAGAGAAACACGTTGCACAGTAATTACACATTAGTAATTATGTATAAATAACATGTTTTATTTCATTATAAACATAGACAATTGGATGTAATATTTTGATTAAAAGTTTAGGTGAAAATGCTGTAAAACATACAGGTTAAAAACAAATGT
>NW_018433950.1:0-267 GCF_002113885.1 Mizuhopecten yessoensis
TCATATAGATGTCTGGTGTACATCTATATGTCAAAATGTCTAAGTCTGGTGTTGCGCTGCGCGTCAAAAATCTGGTGATTTGGAAAAAGATACTTTTGCTATTACACTAAAGAGAAGTAACCTATTTCATTTATTCAAACATATTTTATTGACATTGAACAGTCAAAAAAAAGGAGGTCAAAGGTCGAAAGGGAGGGGTAGTTAGTATATGAGGCATGTATATTCACATACAGCGTTTAAGAATTCTCTCCTAAATCTTCAAAATTT
>NW_018433951.1:0-267 GCF_002113885.1 Mizuhopecten yessoensis
CGGTGTATCTGTATCACAGCTAGTAACCATGTCATTGTGGGGATGAACAAAAAAATTTCGAAATTCACCACAGAAGGTACATTATTACATACTACATCAGCTGCAGGTACAGGGAAACCATTTGTGTGTACACCATACAGGATCTCAGAGTGTCCTGTCACTCATAATGTCGCAGTGGCTGATTTGGGTAATACACTTCATGGTGGTGAGGGGAAACCACGGGTTGTTGTCATAGACACAGATTTCAAGAAACTATTTGAATATGAT
>NW_018433952.1:0-267 GCF_002113885.1 Mizuhopecten yessoensis
ATTCAACGCAGACAAAGCAGAGCGCGTTTTGGTAAACTTCAGTATATTCAGGGAATTATCAGATTCCGCTTTATTATTATTATCATCATTAACGGATAATCGAACGCAGATTAGACAACGTTATACTATACAAAAGATTGTATAGAGTATTATCAAACGCAAAACAGAGAGAGTATTGGTATACAATGTACGTAAGGAAATAACCAAACGCAGACCACGTAGACTGCGTTTATAGTATATATATATATAAAATGATCTGGGTAACAA
>NW_018433953.1:0-267 GCF_002113885.1 Mizuhopecten yessoensis
AGATTCCTATATAAGATTGGAAATGCAGCAAACTCTATTGTTATTACTGTGTCACGAAAGATAAATGTTCATCTTACCATTTTCCCTGAGAGGTGAATTATTTGGAGTGGTATGGGCATTTAAGGACATACAGGCTTTTGTTGTTTGAGGGAAGTCAAAGTTTCATGAGAAAAAAACACCGACCTGTGACCAGTACCTGATGACTGCCCTATGCTGGCCTCGAACCCGCGGCCCAGTAGTGGAGGGCAAATGATTCAGATAGCCTTA
>NW_018433954.1:0-267 GCF_002113885.1 Mizuhopecten yessoensis
CCCCGAATGTTTTGTCGGTATTAAAATTTCATAAGTTGTTTTTATTGTTATTCCTCGACTTGCTGACTTTTATAGCTTATCTTAACTCAATCTGAATGAGTATTTAGTATTACCTCATTCTGATTCAGTTAATCTCGTTCTGAATCAGTAAATATTAGTGATTTACAAAAGCTACGTTCCTTTTAGGCATAATAAAAATTAAACCCAACATATTATAAGTCACTTGGAACAAACCACTAGCAAAGAATTTAAAGTGACTGATTATTT
>NW_018433955.1:0-267 GCF_002113885.1 Mizuhopecten yessoensis
CGATATCGTTAGTATATAGATAAGAAATATTCTTTGTCGCCAATCGGTATAAAACCCTGAAGGAGGTGGTTAAAAGGAGTGGCAATACCTTTTCTTGCAGACCAGATATGTACATGCTAACCATAAAACAAGGTACCCTCCTGCATATCAAACTGTGATAGTATTCATATGATTATAACAACTTTGCACAAATATGATTTTATTCACGTGCATGCTTAATTATACTGATACATGTATATACATTGGTTGAGTAAATATGTTAGCAAT
>NW_018433956.1:0-267 GCF_002113885.1 Mizuhopecten yessoensis
TAACCGACATACTGTAGCTATTACAGACAATGCTGTAGCTATAACTGACATACTGTAGCTATCACCGACAATACTGTAGCTATAACCGACAATGCTGTAGCTATCACCGACAATACTGTAGCTATAACAGACAATACTGTAGCTATTACAGACAATGCTTTAGCTATAACCGCGACAATGCTGAAGCTATTACAGACAATGCTGTACCTATTACAGACAATACTGTAGCTATAACCGACAATGCTGTAGCTATTACAGACAATGCTG
>NW_018433957.1:0-267 GCF_002113885.1 Mizuhopecten yessoensis
AAAAAAAGATGTGACTATAATGGACCAGTATTTATGTTTTGTCTTCAACAGAAAAGGACCGTGAAGAAACCAAACAGATCTGCTGCCTTTGTCTCTTTGTATTTTTTTCGTCCCCGTGTTTTTTTCTTTCCTCGTCTTTAAAGGCATTCGAATCGCTTCGAATTTTTCAAGATTTCTAAAACAGTGAAGGTTTTGGCAGCTGGTGAAAAATATTTCCTTGTATTTAGTTAAAATTGCCAGTTACAAAATGTGTCATTCTGGGAAGTT
>NW_018433958.1:0-267 GCF_002113885.1 Mizuhopecten yessoensis
ATTGGTAAAGTGTAGGTTTAGCACTGTAAAGAACTCCGAATTCGATCCCAAGTGTTTTGCTAAATTTATATTTCCAAACATTTAAATTTGAAATGCTGTAGAATATATCGCAACATTTGATTTATATGGAATACTCCTTTTGAAATGGACTTAAGCAAATATTGACAGTAGTAAGAATCGTAATTATATAGTTTAACTTGTTGGGCCCTTTTTCTTTAAAATTGTCCAATATCTATAACCCAGATGTTTGATTAAAATGAAACTGTT
>NW_018433959.1:0-267 GCF_002113885.1 Mizuhopecten yessoensis
TTATTGAAAATGTCACAAATCACTAAAAGAAGGGATAGGGGGAGCAACTGGACAGAGGTTGAAAAAATAATTGTTGTAAATAACGTAATTCAGAGAGAGAAAGAGCTGTTTGGTAATTTCAAAGGCGCTAACCAAACGGCAAAGGACAGGGAGGCTGTATGGGAAGAGATCGGGGATGCATTGAATGCGTAAGTTTAGTTATTGTTTTTTAAGACGTGAACAGACACATTGATTTATGTATATATATATATTATTTTCAGTAAAAAA
>NW_018433960.1:0-267 GCF_002113885.1 Mizuhopecten yessoensis
TCCGTCTACTTGACTGTCTACCGAATAATTGACCTACTTCATCATATTTAAGATTACTACATTAGGGTTGTGGAAGTGTGTGCACGGCAATAGAAGGATGTATAAAGTAATCGTGTGTATGAAATACTTAAATGTTTTAGAAAGTGAGATTTTGAAGTTACAGGTCTACGTCGGAAATTGGCCGTTTTCGTGTATCGCGGTCCAAACGGTTGAACCAGAATTGTTCGTTAAGAAATAAGGTCGGATCCAGTAATCTGATGCTACTTT
>NW_018433961.1:0-267 GCF_002113885.1 Mizuhopecten yessoensis
CCACAAGATGGCTGTTCATTACTACTTACTTACCACCTCCACAAGCTGGCTGTTAATTACTATTTACTTACCGCCTCCACAAGCTGGGTGTTAATTACTACTTACTTACCGCCTCCACAAGCTGGGCGTTAATTACTACTTACTAACCGCCTCCACAAGCTGGGCGTTAATTACTACTTACTTACCGCCTCCACAAGCTGGCCATTAATTACTACTTACCGCCTCCACAAGCTGGCTATAAGTTACTACTCAGTTACCGCCTACACA
>NW_018433962.1:0-267 GCF_002113885.1 Mizuhopecten yessoensis
TGTTTTGGGATTCATTTAAAAAGATGCTGAACTATTCCGAGATTCTCTTTAAACCGCTGCCACCACTTGATCCTCGACAAAGCCCCAGGACAGGGGTCATCGATCTCTCCCCGGAGTCGTGCGATGATAAACCGCTCGCATTGACGTGGGGTACATAGGCATATAATATGAACAGACAACAGCATTTATAGGAGTGTCATATTACAAGTAATCAATATTCTGATAAATATGTTAAAGTCAGGAATTGTAATTATATGATTAAGTTTT
>NW_018433963.1:0-267 GCF_002113885.1 Mizuhopecten yessoensis
GTATTTGGACGTCAGACGATAATGCAATTACAAAGATCATAAACTTTAATATTTGTCTAATAGAAAGAGTTTATGATAGAGTCACATATCAAATATGGCTATAAATAAGATTTTCGTCATATATGTTGGTCGCATGTTTACATAAATGTCTACCATTGATGTTGACCAAACCTTTTGTTTTAACGTTAACATAGACATTTATCGGACATTTCGTTTACAGTCATAGAAGATGAACGAGAATGTAAACTACACGCATTAACTGGCAAT
>NW_018433964.1:0-267 GCF_002113885.1 Mizuhopecten yessoensis
TAGGAATGTTTACAATGTACGCATAGCTGTCAACCCTCCCTCATTCAAGTCCAAACTCAAAATCTACATCCTGTGGTCAAATGTTCTCCTAATGTTACTGCAGTGTGTGTGTTCTTAACAGGTGAGTCAGAATGAGTGTTTTGATACATAAAAAGGGAAAGATAAATTGAGCAAAGCTGTTTCAGTCGCATTTCACACACTTTCTCCCTCATGATCATTAGGAAATGTGGAATGAGGGAGATCTCCATTATTGGAGGTTCAAAGGTT
>NW_018433965.1:0-267 GCF_002113885.1 Mizuhopecten yessoensis
TTGGCAAATATTTACATTTCGGGTGTAACTCAGACTCAATAACGCTTGTCTTTTTCGTTTATTTCAACATCTTATATACCTGGCGGGGAACGTATATAAATATTGTTATATTCTAAATGACGGCATTGTTAGAGTGTAAAGGTGTTGGTCAGGTATTGGGTTTATGTTATTATGTCGTGAACTTTGCAATTTTGAAGTTAATTTCTGCATTGTTTTATAACACTGTCTGTCTATCTGTCTATCTGCCTGTCTGTCTGTCTGTCTGTC
>NW_018433966.1:0-267 GCF_002113885.1 Mizuhopecten yessoensis
TGTAGGTATTGGCTGTGTTGTCCTGTGCTGTTGCGGTCTATGTGTAAGTATTGACTGTTTTGTCCTGTGTTGTTGCGTTCTATGTGTAGGCATTGGATGTGTTGTCCTTTGTTGTTGCGTTCTATGTTAGTATTAGATGTGTTGTCCTGTTTTGTTGCGTTCTATGTGTAGGTATTGGTTGTGTTGTCTTTTGTTGTTGTGTTCTATGTGAAGGTATTGGCCGTGTTGTTCTGTGTTGTTGCGTTCTTTGTGTAGGCATTGGCTGTG
>NW_018433967.1:0-267 GCF_002113885.1 Mizuhopecten yessoensis
GTAGTGTAAATACACACTGTCTGGTGTCTAGTGTTATTACACTGTATGTTGTCTATAGTGTAATTACACTGTATATTGTCTGTAGTGTAAATACACACTGTCTGCTGTGTGTAGTGTAAATACAAACTGGTGTGTGTAGTGTAAACACACAGTCTGTAGTGTAAATACACACTAGTGAAAATACACTGTCTGGTGTTTGTAGTGTAAATACACACTATCTGATGTCTAGTGTAAATACACACTGTGTAGTGTAAATACACACTGTCT
>NW_018433968.1:0-267 GCF_002113885.1 Mizuhopecten yessoensis
TTTTTTTTATCCCAGTGATAATTTTTCATATAATGACTTCTTCAATCTTTGAACATGTTCCACACAAAGACAAAATAATTCTCGTCATCGAGTTCAGTAGTCGAATTACAAATACTACAGTACTTCTATCGCGAACATATTTTTTGTATCTTCCAATTTCGGTTGCTGGATAATGAACAGACAATCGTCATTTTGTTATACTTATTCTAAATGTTGTTGGGATATATTTAGTAAAATAAAACTGTATTGTGAAATTGTCAACCATTG
>NW_018433969.1:0-267 GCF_002113885.1 Mizuhopecten yessoensis
CTGACAGGTATAGTATAGTGGGATACAGGACCGACAGGTATAGTAAAGTGATGAGTTATAATGTAATACAGGACCGACAGTTATAGTAAAGTGGGATACAGGACAGATAGTTATAGTATAGTGATAAGTAATAATGTGATACAGGCCAAACAGGTATAGTATAATGACGAGTTCTAGTGTGATACAGGACCGACAGGTATAGTATAGTGACAAGTTCTAATATGATACAGGACTGACAGGTATAGTATAGTGGGATACAGGACCGAC
>NW_018433970.1:0-267 GCF_002113885.1 Mizuhopecten yessoensis
TATTACGTCACACTGTCCACCTCTGCCCTAAGTAACATCCACTGCGGCTTGTTGTGCGTCAGGAAGCTTGGCACGTGCCCTTACTACGTTTATGACGAAGCTACGACCACGTGTTACGGTCGACCAAACACGGCGTTTATAGCGTACAACCCCGGAGAGCTGAAGGAGATGCAAAGTTGGTCAAAGATGGTTGACATTACACAAAGACAGAAAGGTAAACATTCTTCTTAAAGATGAACGTGAGACACACATGCGATTTCACCAACA
>NW_018433971.1:0-267 GCF_002113885.1 Mizuhopecten yessoensis
GGGGAAGGGGTATTTGTTAGCCATTGAGGGAGTGGTTATTAGTTAGCCTATGGGGAGGGGGTATTAGTTAGCCATTGAGAGAGTGATTATTAGCTAGCCCATGGGGAGTGGGTATTAGTTAGCCACTGAGGGAGTGGTTATTGGTTAGCCTATGGGGAGGGGGTATTAGTAAGCCATTGAGAGAGTGGTTATTGGTAAGCCTATGGGGAGGGGGTATTAGTTTGCCATTGAGGGAGTGTTTATTAGTTAACCTATGGGGGGAAGTAT
>NW_018433972.1:0-267 GCF_002113885.1 Mizuhopecten yessoensis
AGTTTACAGATATGGTAACTGCCCCCTGACATTGTGCATCCAAGTTGTACTTTTTCTAAGCAATCATTTTAAAAGGAGTTATGGCCCTTCATTGAATAAACCTTTGTCTGCCTAATAAACTACTCGGCCAATTTCAATAAAAGTTTACAGATATGATAAATACCCCCTGATGTCGTGCATCAGGTTCGTAATTTTTTCATGTTGACGCTTTTTAAGGAGTTATGGTCCTTTCTTAAAAATCTTTGTCTGACATCTTTTCCTTAACTA
>NW_018433973.1:0-267 GCF_002113885.1 Mizuhopecten yessoensis
CACAATAGTGTGCCTGAGTGATAATAAAAATCTCTGAATCTCTGATTATTAGTAGTAAAGGAGCTAACGTCACGCTAGGACAAACAACAAACCGAGGAAGAGGTACCAATATGCAGAACGTCACGCGAGAAGATAAGCATCACCAAACAAAGTATGAGACAAATAGTTGTTGGACCACGGAATTAGACTAGAGGGAAAGGCAACTGCCTCTTCGGCATAGGTAATATGTGCCGTGCACTTTGATGTTGCGAGAAACTGCGAGAAAGC
>NW_018433974.1:0-267 GCF_002113885.1 Mizuhopecten yessoensis
CCAAAATATTGAGTATGGTTATAATTAATGTAAGACTTCGTAATCTCATTTTAGTTTAGATTGGTTTGGAAAAAAGGGTTCAGTAATCTGTGTTTAATGCAAGATCTTGTTTTCAGAGTGTACGATACACGATAATTATATTGAGATTTTGTAACTTATTACACAATAAGAACCCTTCAAACATCTAACCTTTTTCACCAGGCAATTCCTCTATTAACCAATTATTTCCAAAGATTTCATTAAGGCATTTGATTCAGGTAAAGAAAT
>NW_018433975.1:0-267 GCF_002113885.1 Mizuhopecten yessoensis
GGTTGGGGGGGGGGGGGGGGCTGTGTAATACAGAACATTGTACATCACACAAAAATGTAATAATTGTATATACAATACAAGACTATAATATTGGGTTATACACACAAGAAATGTAATCAAGAATATTTCATATACCATACATGGCTGTAATACAGATCATTATGTGTAATATACAAGGCTGTCAGGCAGAACATTAAGCATCACACGGGGTGTTAAACAGAACAGTGTACGTTTCTAATAATGTCATGCATTAAACTGCTAGCATGT
>NW_018433976.1:0-267 GCF_002113885.1 Mizuhopecten yessoensis
AACTTCATATCTTGAACTTCAACGAAAAGAGTCTTTCCAAAGATGCGTCTGTTGATGTTGAAATGGAAAGGTTGAGATCAAATAAATTAACGCTGTGCTTCACACCTCTTTACACACTTGATGTTGATCTTAAATTTCTTTTCAACAATGCAAGGTCTCTGAACAAGCACTACATTGATCTTCGATCTGATCCAAATGTGCTTTCTGCAGATATCATAGGTATCGCTGAGTCTCGACTTCGTCCTACAGACCTTGATACAGACTTTG
>NW_018433977.1:0-267 GCF_002113885.1 Mizuhopecten yessoensis
TATATATATATATATATGATAAGGCTCGTTGTTGAAAAACTTTCTTTTTATATTATTTCTTCATCTGTAAGGATATTTTTTCTGATTTCATAATATACATCGTCTTCCGGATCGACTTGAAAAGACTCGTTGTTTAAAACTTTCCTTTTTATATTATATATAGATATATACCACAATAGCCACAATTTACACGGGGACGATGGGTTATGCAAATGTCATTTATATGGCGAAATATTGCAAAAACATCACTCAAGGCAATGCGGACAT
>NW_018433978.1:0-267 GCF_002113885.1 Mizuhopecten yessoensis
GTTTGTGTACAATGTGTTTGTGTACAATGTGTTTGTGTACAGTGTATTTGTGTACAATGTATTTGTGTACAATGTATTTGTGTGTACAATGTGTTTGTGTACAGTGTGTTTGTGTACAATGTGTTTATTGTGTTTTTGTTCAATGTGTTTGTGTGTACAATGTGCTCGTGTACAGTATGTTTGTGTACATTGTGTTTGTGTACAATGTGTGTGTGTACATTATGTTTGTGTACAATGTGTTTGTGTACAGTGTGTTTGTGTACAGTG
>NW_018433979.1:0-267 GCF_002113885.1 Mizuhopecten yessoensis
TCAATAATTTCCTTTCTAATTTACATTTTTATAAGACATTTACAACTCTCCTTATTTTAGTACACTTACATAAAATGCATATGTACTAAACAGTTTCCTTTTGTTTTACTGAGTTATGGCTATTATATATTTCATATGGTATGTGCTCAGCATCTGTTGCTGAAGTGAGTTCCAGGTCCTGATTGGTTTTCTTACTTATCAAAGTTATTTAAGGTATTATTATGTTTCCCCTTCGAAGGAAGACATACTGTGTTTTAGTACTTGTTC
>NW_018433980.1:0-267 GCF_002113885.1 Mizuhopecten yessoensis
ATCCAAAAATATGACCGAACCTTCTGTACTTTCTTTTTCGGTAAATTCAAATATATCTTAAATAAGTCTGTTTCCTTCAGATATATTACGTCCAGGAATAAACCTCTTTTGATCTGGATGAATGATATCCACTAAATATGATTTAATTATGTTTGCCAATATTTTAGCTATAATTTTATAGTCGATATTTAATAATGTTAAAGGTCTTCAATTAGTACGGATGTCTTCTCTTTCTCCACTTTTATAAAGCAAAGTTAAAATGCCCTT
>NW_018433981.1:0-267 GCF_002113885.1 Mizuhopecten yessoensis
ATAATAATTCCTTTATTGTACCAATCCCGATAAAAAATACTCTGAATATCTATTTTAATTACATTATTATACCATATTGGAAAAAAAACAATTTTGGAGAGATGTTTATAGATCATAGTATAAATACAGTTTGCAAAAGGACAACTTAGGAAAGGATGAGTTGCTCTTGAAAATACCACTTTGGTATAACAAAAACATATGTATTGAGGGGAAACTATTTTGTACAGGGATTGGTACAAGAAAGGCGTGGTTAACATATATGATGTT
>NW_018433982.1:0-267 GCF_002113885.1 Mizuhopecten yessoensis
TACTGCTGGAGTAGGGCTATATATCTGTAACATATAGCGACACAGTCTCGTACTGCTGGGGTAGGGCCATATATCTGTAATATATAACGACATGGTCTCGTACTGCTGAAGTAGGGCCATATATCTGTAACATATATCAACACAGTCTCGTACTGCTGGAGTAGGGCCACATATCTGTAACAAATAATGACATGGCCTCGTACTTCTGGAGTAGGGCCATATATATGTAACATATAATGACACGGCCTCGTAATGCTTGAGTAGGGC
>NW_018433983.1:0-267 GCF_002113885.1 Mizuhopecten yessoensis
TGATTGGAGGTCCTGGTCTGTTACAGTGTAGTGATTGGATGTCCTCGTCTGGTCTGTTTTAGATTTAAACACCATTGGCTAATCACCAAATTCTATCCACGACTCATGACTTAATATCATAACATCAAATGGGACATAAGACAGAAACCAGAGGGATCTTGGCGCCCACCTTTGTACGGTCTTCATTACTTCTATGTCAGTTTGATCTTTTCTCTTCTTTTATCTTATCTGTTTGATCAGTTTGCCTGTCCGCCATCTTAATCAGTC
>NW_018433984.1:0-267 GCF_002113885.1 Mizuhopecten yessoensis
CTCTCGCTTCTTGGGCATTTTCACCGCTCATGACCTGACCCTCTCATTACTTCATACGGTCTGCATGGCTGACCTGTGACTTCCCCTTGCGTCCGCAACGCACTCTGTTGTTGACCTCTGTCAACTCAGCGAGCACCTTTTACCGTCCTCTCTACCGACTTGATAACTCATGACTTCGTCCCACCTTTTACATTAGGAAAGAACACAAAAATTCATTGCCCAGTTTGAAGTTCTGCCAGGACAGCTTGGAGTCATGATTCTTCTTCT
>NW_018433985.1:0-267 GCF_002113885.1 Mizuhopecten yessoensis
TTTTAATACAAATATAAGGTTACAGACTTATCACATTTAATCGGCGTTAGATAATAATGTCAACCATTGATACTAATGTGATGGGTGGTAGCTCTATTTAGATCTGAACGATTACATTCTGGGCCATGATTAGCCTAACAAGCCGCCTACTCGACTTTTCAAACTGTGATATATTTTTAGAAATAACAAGGTGCGCGATCCTGACGCGTCTGTTACATTTAAACCCCGATTAATTGCGTGACAACATTAAGCAAAATTTTACCTTTT
>NW_018433986.1:0-267 GCF_002113885.1 Mizuhopecten yessoensis
ATTGTCAATTAGAAAAAATGTTGTCATTTCGATTTTGTCAATCAGATATGTTGCCAATCCATTTTTGTCAGTAAAATCATGTTGTCAAACACATATATTATGTCGTCAATTATATTTGTTGTTTAATGTGTTGTTAATCACATGTTGTTAAAAACACATGTTGTCATTCTGATGTGTTGTTTATAATACATGTTGTCAATCACATGTGTTGTTTATAACACATGTTGTCAATCAGATTTGTTGTTAGTCAGATGTTGTCAATCAGAT
>NW_018433987.1:0-267 GCF_002113885.1 Mizuhopecten yessoensis
TACTTTAGAGCTTTTATAAGTCACTGAAATATCATGTGCTTCCATCTTTATTTGCTTACGAGAAAAAATATGTTTATGATTTAAAAGTCTACGTTAGTTGTTTTTGTTAGATAACCCTAGGTATACCAATTTGTACAGCGTATTAACCATGTTTTCTGACAGATGGCACTGAAGCAAAC
This sequence comes from Mizuhopecten yessoensis, assembly GCF_002113885.1. Lineage (NCBI taxonomy): Eukaryota > Metazoa > Mollusca > Bivalvia > Pectinida > Pectinidae > Mizuhopecten > Mizuhopecten yessoensis. The sequence goes on from NW_018433987.1 coordinate 180, forward strand.
TTCAGTTATTGAGGTGAAGTAGTCAATTAGGTTGGTGTGATACAGAAGCAAACCAAAAATAATTATTGATATAAAACTCCGAGCAGTG
>NW_018433988.1:0-267 GCF_002113885.1 Mizuhopecten yessoensis
ATGTCTGTAATAACATATGTGACCCTCGTTTTAATGTCTGTAATAGATATGCGACTCTCTTTATGATTCATCCATTCAAGTCCTCAGAAGCATTTTCGTTCCTAACCAAGTCATAATTTAAATATTTTATTATGGCAAAACAAGAAATTGAATCGTTAGAAAATCGTTAGAAAATACGTTCATCGATGACTTTCTTCGGTGTCAGTTGATCTCCCTGTGATAAAGCTGATAGCGAACATCTTTAGCGCTCAAAAATAAACTATACAC
>NW_018433989.1:0-267 GCF_002113885.1 Mizuhopecten yessoensis
AAAAAAATGCACTGAGTGTAAATATACAAATGTAATCTGTTCTGTTGAAGTTTAGTGAGTATAACTACTGCATATAAACCGTTAGAATATGATTCAATCCTTATATATACACTTTATACATTAGAGCTACCATGTTCATATTTAACACCTTAATTTGAAGGCTTTCATTGATGTACTGTATAACATGAAATGTTGGTTGTGTATAAACATTCGAGGTTTTCGTGGTTGCTATTGAACCATGAAAATAAATACAACGAATTTGAATGA
>NW_018433990.1:0-267 GCF_002113885.1 Mizuhopecten yessoensis
ATTTACATTTATTTCTCTGTCTTTATTTCTTATACTCCTTTTCCTTAATTTGTCGTTTTGATAGATTTTTAGATACACCATATATTTTTGTGACCTATTTTTCTTTATTCTTATTTATAGTTTTGCGGATACCTCATTCTAAACTTTGCCTAATTTATTGAAAAGTATAAGAAAACAACGTTACTTGCAAGCAAAAGAAATAATTGAAACGTTTACCGTATGGTGATTTGGAAATGACAAGTTTTCTCTCTACATGCATATAATTAC
>NW_018433991.1:0-267 GCF_002113885.1 Mizuhopecten yessoensis
GTTTTTATTTTTTAATTTAAAAATTGCATCTACTGCAACACTTTTCATTGTCACTTTTCTTGCTCAATTTACAGATTGTTATGTTCGTTACGTGAAATAATTTGTTGAACAAGTCCCCGTGGTAAACTTTGTCAAATACATGAAGTAAATATGTACTGTAATATTTTACCAATTAACACATTTATCAATGTTGAAACTTTCTTAAATTCTTTTTACGGTTTTTGCCGAACATGTCTGTTTTGTCGAAGGGCCGTACAAAATAACAAT
>NW_018433992.1:0-267 GCF_002113885.1 Mizuhopecten yessoensis
ATATTATTGTTATTGGTGATGAAGGTAGCAATACCTAGATATCATAGTTAATGCTGATGAAGTTGGCAGTACCCAGATATAATTGTTACTACTGATGAGGGTGTCAATACCCGATATTATTGTTACTGCTGATGAAGTTGGCAAAACCCAGATATAATTGTTACTGCTGATGAAGGTGGCAATACCTAGATATTATTGTTACGAATGTTGAGGGTGTCAATAACAAGATATTATTGTTACCGCTGATCAAGGTAGCAATACCTAGAT
>NW_018433993.1:0-267 GCF_002113885.1 Mizuhopecten yessoensis
AAAAAAAAGTATCTCCAATTTGTCACTAGCTACCAATCTAGGCTGTTCCGTACTCAAAATCGGTGTTTCATTCACTGTAACATTCGCTTAGAGACTAATAAATATGTTGGAGGCGAGTGTTTCAGCTAGAGATACATTTCCCTGTTCACCTAAAGTGATAAGAGATACATAAGGTGAACAATCTGTATAAGATAAAAGTAAGATACGAAACAATGATAAATGACGATTAAAAGCACACAGACAATGAAAACGAATCTCGAAAAACGA
>NW_018433994.1:0-267 GCF_002113885.1 Mizuhopecten yessoensis
TGAGAAAGATATTGGCTGGTTGCAAAGGCCCTATAACCACGGGTGACCATTGGTGAACCCCTTTGAGATGACCGAGGTTGTGATAAAGTAGTATATAAGGATCTCAAATTATTATTTTCATTATTAATAGTTAATCAAAGATTTGAAGCATACAGACAACTGTTAGTAAATGTTAATATGTTCTTAACCTTTACCCTGATCATTTAATCTACCCAGCTATACAAATTGACACAGGCAAGTAATCCTGTGATAGACTAAATGATCTTG
>NW_018433995.1:0-267 GCF_002113885.1 Mizuhopecten yessoensis
TGTATAACAATCATTATTTGCATATTTGTTCAGTTGTTCATTAACTAGTTTTACAAAAACTTAAGATTACATTTGTGTGGTGTTTGGGTTCTTTTTACAAAAGATGACCAGTACTAAATGTCTTCATTTCAGTGGGTAATTTATTTCTCCGGTATGTGGTACCGGGGATCAACTGGTATAATCATGATGGAAGGTTATATTTCTGTATGTATCTCTTTAATCTGGAAGTATGTCGATGTTGCCAAATACGAGGAATAGATAGGAAGT
>NW_018433996.1:0-267 GCF_002113885.1 Mizuhopecten yessoensis
TTGATAAATTTCATGTGTTTATGATATTTGTGTATATGCTGTCAATCTTTTTTTGGCTCACATGGCCCGTATGGGCAGAGGGGTGGGGCCGAACATGGGAAATAGAGGAAACAATTTAATTTTGCACAAGTTAAAGGATATTAACCAAATTTGTTCTGGAGCATCTTTGGACAAAGGGGACTCAAGTTTGCATAAACGTAGGGTGTTGATGGGTTTTTAATGCTTATGACAAACAAGTGGCAATATGAAATTCTACAAACCTTCTTT
>NW_018433997.1:0-267 GCF_002113885.1 Mizuhopecten yessoensis
CTGTTGCTCATGATGGGAGCTCTCATTCATTTTGTTTTCTTATCTTTAATGTATGGATGTTTTCTCATAACATAACTACTCATTCATTTTACTTTTAATTCTATAATGTTTGGATATTTGCTCATGACAAGAGCTCATGTTCATTTTGCCATCTTTTCTATAATGTCTGGATGTTTGCTCAAAACAAGAGCTCGCATTCGTTTCGTCTCAATTTCTAAAATATCTCAATTTTTAGGTCACCTGAGCTTTAGCTCAAGTGACCTATTG
>NW_018433998.1:0-267 GCF_002113885.1 Mizuhopecten yessoensis
GTGCCACAAAAAGTGGATACTTGGGCGTAATTCTAACTGTACCGTCTATGTTAACGCCACTTTGAGACAGGGAAGCTAGCACATCTAGGTAACGTCACTTTGACCCTTGATATGTTATCTCCTATGTCTCAAAGTGACGTTACCTAGATATGTTATCTCCTATGTCTCAAAGTGACGTTACCTAAACATGTTACCTTCTATGTCTCAAAGTGACGTTACCCGGATATGTTACCTTCTATGTCTCAAAGTGACGTTACCTAGATATGT
>NW_018433999.1:0-267 GCF_002113885.1 Mizuhopecten yessoensis
TAAACCTCTAAGTACAGACCGGTAGATGCGAGTAAGAAAGTAAGTTATATGTTTCCTTATGTGGATATATCAGCTATGCATTCAGTTCAGCCATATTGCTGTAAAGCGCTTTAGAGTGGCTTATGTAAGCTAGATACGGCGCTATATCAAATGTTGTATATTATTATTATTATTATTACAGGGATGGTGACAACTGAGTTAGGTACGCTTGCGTGTGGTCACCTAGATGGATATTAACGATAACCAACCAGTTTGTCCAATGTTAAA
>NW_018434000.1:0-267 GCF_002113885.1 Mizuhopecten yessoensis
AAATATATAAAATTAAAAATAAATTAACAAAAGATAAATATTTAGGGTAACACACGCATTTTTAAACGTCATATAACAAAAGAAAAATTGCAAAATGTGTACGCAAAATGCCATACTTTGCTATTATTGGCTGTGCTGGGCTTCCATACTTTTAATTTTTTGATAATCTGAATATTAGGATTTACATAAAAAAAATATGGCTAAAAACTCTAATCGTGTAACATAATGTACGAAAACAAACGTATTAACTACTATTTATGTCATTTA
>NW_018434001.1:0-267 GCF_002113885.1 Mizuhopecten yessoensis
CACTAAACTTCTGCACTGTTTTAAAGCATTTTATATTTCATTGATTTGTGAAATTATGGTATGTAAGGGTTACTAGACACCATCTTATTCGTTACACTATCAATCTAGGCGATTTTCATCATATTGGAACAGATTTTTTCACCAACCTGAATCCCGTTGAATTTCCCGCCATGTGTCAGACCTACTTCCTGTTTACGGAAACTAACAAAAATTCAACATCAAAATGTTCGAAGGACTGGTAAGTGCTTTTGCTTTGTCATTATGTAT
>NW_018434002.1:0-267 GCF_002113885.1 Mizuhopecten yessoensis
TAGTTAGGGATCCCTCTTCTGTAGAAATATCAAAACATCACATAAATCACATTATTCACTATTAAGAAAAGCAAAAATAGTTCAATACATGATGAAAGTTTCCATTTCAACCAATAGAAATAAATTAGTGAATATTATAGCAAGTTTCTGTTTTTGGAACAGTCTCTGCTCAAAGTAACTATCAACAGATCAACATGTGAGTCATTAATACCTCCATCCTTTTTCTGCATTGGATAACAAGTGCAGAGTGGTGCTTGTCATGCTGGA
>NW_018434003.1:0-267 GCF_002113885.1 Mizuhopecten yessoensis
CCCAATTAAGTTTACCCCTTCAATTAAGTTTTCAAACTTTTTGTCCTAATCTAACGACTGATATAGACATTTCGGATAACTAGTTTGGTATTTATTGAATTAAAAGAAAAAGACTCAATCGTTTTACAAATGCGAAAACGAAATGTCCATATTGTATTTTTTCGTATTATGTTTGTGTTTTTGTCACTTTTTGTATGGTAAAATTACCAAAGGGTTTCATATGATGTAAATAACTATTTTTACACTTCTTATCGTATGACTTTTGCT
>NW_018434004.1:0-267 GCF_002113885.1 Mizuhopecten yessoensis
ATATATGTACAGAATATCTGTCTGCGGTCAATTTGCCTGGAGTTTATGTAAATGAACTTACTGGTAAAAATTTATCATATTTGACTGATAAATACTTGATTTATTGTGCAGAGCCAATCAGAATGCAGAGATCTCTGTGGTTATATATGTGCAGAATCTGGTCATTGTCTTTATACCTGAGTTTACATGGAATGTGCTGTCTCGCCAAACTTTATTAATATTGAGCAACAATAAATGCTTGAGTTATCACACAGAAACACATCGACC
>NW_018434005.1:0-267 GCF_002113885.1 Mizuhopecten yessoensis
AGGAGATCTCCGGACAAGATTCAAGTACTAGAAATAAACAAAGGGAAATCACTTCTGCAAAAATAGTTGAATCAAATAATTTTTTCGAAGAAACTTACTAATATATGATGACTATAACGATTTTCAAGTTTCAAAGAAATCGGTCCAAAAAAGTAGGTAGGAAATCTCCGGACAAAAATAAAATATTGAAATGAACAAAGGGCAATTTCTGTTGCAAAAATAGTTGAATCAAAATTAGGTCACCTTACCACAGATAGGTCAACTTAC
>NW_018434006.1:0-267 GCF_002113885.1 Mizuhopecten yessoensis
GTCAGCAAGTGATGGGGATGCAACCAGCCCAAACAATGAAGTCCGGTACTATATTGAAAAAGGAGGATCCGATTTGTTTCGAATAAACGGACAAAATGGCACCATCACAGTTGATCTGAATGCTAAATTCGACAGAGAAAGTCAGGACCAGTATAACCTGACTATAATTGCCGCTGATATTGGTACTCCGCCAAGAACAGTGACAGTGACTCTAGCTATTAGAATTACTGATATCAACGACGAAAGTCCTGAGTTCGGCCAGTCTAG
>NW_018434007.1:0-267 GCF_002113885.1 Mizuhopecten yessoensis
CTTTGTTGTCAAAATGTTCTAATTTAAGTCTTAACTGTAAAACCAGGTTGAGCTTGTTCGATACCTATGTATACTGTTTTATGCTTGAGAAGTATGGGGATCCATAAAAGGATTAAACATTGAGAATGTACATCTAAGTTTTTATAAGAAAGTTAAAAAAGTTAAATTGTTAAAAAAAATAACCCAAATATTCCTGCAATGTAATGATATATTTTGAACTTGGTCGTTTGCCTTTAGAATATATTAGAAAATACAGAGTTTCAATTG
>NW_018434008.1:0-267 GCF_002113885.1 Mizuhopecten yessoensis
AAGGAAAGGTACACGGAACCCAAAAATGTGCCACATTTAAAAAAAGTGGTAGATTAAAACTGTCATGAGAAAAGGTGTCCCATCAAAATGCCTGATAGTAAACGAAACTAGAACTGCATGTAAGCCAAGGGCTAACTAATATCCCCACTCCTATATAAACCAAAACAGTAAGCTAAAGACTTACTAAGGCAAAGCATTGTAAGGCAATCCATAGTCTCCCACCAGTAATGATTTCATTATTGACTGAGCTGTACGCTTATTTAAGTA
>NW_018434009.1:0-267 GCF_002113885.1 Mizuhopecten yessoensis
TTGTATTCCAAAAAATAATTCTGATTTTGCCCGTTTAAAAAAAAATGAAGAGGAAAGAGTGAATTATTCTAGAATGTATCTACCAACAAAACAATCTGTAAATAGCAGTCCATTGTCCATTAAATCCTTATTAATAAAATCGAACACTCATACACGTTTTTTTCTTTTACCAGTTTTCTCCCTTTTCCTTTGAAATTGGGGATTATCAGGCAGGTTTATCTCCCCTGTTCGGTAACCAGATGATACATATTAATGTGAAAACAAATT
>NW_018434010.1:0-267 GCF_002113885.1 Mizuhopecten yessoensis
ACATACTGTAATGTCTAAAAGGTCAACCCTAAGGGCTAAGTTTAGGCAGTCTTCAATATACCCCTACAAGTACAAGATTTGTGCAATTACCTCAGAACGTATGCTAAACAGGGCATAACAAGTATCATTTGAAGGACTTTCGTGTATCAAGGCCTTGGGACAGAGCACATTGCTTACCCCATATGGGCGATTGTTCAACGCGAAGGTGAAGCGAGTTCTTGCATATTGAGTCACCAAGAAACAAAGATTTTAAAGAAGGAGAAAAGT
>NW_018434011.1:0-267 GCF_002113885.1 Mizuhopecten yessoensis
TATCTTGCAGAAATTACCACGGATATTTTGGGTGTTAATGAAGTTAAAAATGTTTTTCCTATTATTCATTAAAACTGAGACATGAACATGAAGGACGAATTAAACTTAAAACATCCATTTGTCTGTGAAAACTTCTAGCACTGGTGGATATCCAAGCATTGTAGATAACAAAGCGCATCCTTCGTCTACCTAATTTTATAAAGTTCTGATTGCAGATTATTACGGAAGAGTTCTGTTTCATGCTTTGGAACGTGACGAATAATGTTA
>NW_018434012.1:0-267 GCF_002113885.1 Mizuhopecten yessoensis
ACAATGACATCGCGACACGTGTAAATCAGTCATTGTGTATAACAACGACGTCGCGACACATGTAAATCAGTCATTGTGTATAACAATGACGTCGTGACACGTGTAAGTCGGTCATTGTGTACAACAATGACGTCGCGACACGTGTAAGGCCGTCATAGTGTATAAAAATGACGTCGCGACAGTTGTAAGTCGGTCATTGTGTATAACAATGACGTCGCGACACGTGAAAACAGTCATTGTGTACAACAATGACATCGCGACACGTGT
>NW_018434013.1:0-267 GCF_002113885.1 Mizuhopecten yessoensis
AAATTCATGGCCATAATACGCCGTTTTCAAAGGAAATATACCGTAATGTATATATCAGTTATTTCTTTAAGTTTAACACATTACAGGAGCGCAAATATCTACGTATTTTTTTTAAGCGGGAGTGGATTGATTTAAATAATTCCTTGATATATATTAGATATAATGATTTACTTTATACCGGGAATCTTTTGTACAGTCAAAATGTACAGGTAAGATCCGTATTCGCCTAGCTTTATTTTGCCCTTATATGTAATGGATATATGAAGT
>NW_018434014.1:0-267 GCF_002113885.1 Mizuhopecten yessoensis
TGATGGTCACACATCTGTGAGAGAAATGCAGAAGCCAGACTCCCTACAAGACCTCGAGGCAAAACTGCAATCATTTGGAGTGTCTAGAGAGGATATTGGTTTGGATGTAGAAGAAGAGAGAGTCATTGTTCAAAATACCCTTCATCTCTCATCTGAAACTAGAATGACCCTTCTCAGCGAAGTGGAAGACTTTGGAAGTCTAGAACAAATGTATTTGCATTGCTCAGCCAAAATCAGTGAACTGTATACAGTTTGATAATGATTTAA
>NW_018434015.1:0-267 GCF_002113885.1 Mizuhopecten yessoensis
TTGTTACATACTCGATTTATATGTCAAATTAATCTTTGAACTGTGCCATGTTTGTAATTTACATCAGCCTGGTTGATTGAAATACGTGTTTGTTACATACTCGATTTATGTGTCAAATTGAACTTTGAAACTGCACCGTGTTTGCAATTTACTTCAGCCATGTTTTTTGAAATACGTGTTTGTTACATACTCGAGTTATGTGTCAAATTAAACTTTGAAACGGTGCCGTGTTTATAATTTATTTCGGCCTGGTGTTTTGAAATACGT
>NW_018434016.1:0-267 GCF_002113885.1 Mizuhopecten yessoensis
CCCGAGACCTTGCAGGCCAGATTCAATGTGGCGTGTCAAGATGAGAATGAATCCCTACAGGACTGGGGTGACAGAGTTCTGTCGCTGGCTGTAAGGGCCTATAAAGATCTCCCGCAGTCATGGGTGAAGAGGCACGCTGTGATGAGACTCTGCTTGGGTTGTCGAGATGTGGAAGCGGGTCAACACGCCTGCATGCAGAAGCACAAATCTGTAGAGGATGCACTGGAAGAAATCGAGTGGTATCGGTGCATCCATAAGGGATCAAAG
>NW_018434017.1:0-267 GCF_002113885.1 Mizuhopecten yessoensis
ACAAATGACACTCGGGCCACTCATTGTGAAATTGTCCTTGCCATCTTTTCTTTTTATGAGATTGCACCAATCTTCTTTCATTTAACGACTTTCTAATACGATTTGTGGAAAATGAAAAAAATGAACAGATGATCTGGTTCCATCCATCAGATACTCCTTGTTTGCACACAATGCCACACAGCATTCCTTGCCTCTGGAAATTTTGTTCTTAAAAACATTCAGGATGAATACTGAAAGAAAAAAACACCACAAATTACCAGATGTGAA
>NW_018434018.1:0-267 GCF_002113885.1 Mizuhopecten yessoensis
TACTACGTAAAATTATATCAGGGTCACAATAACCTATGGTTCTGTTACTACGTAAAAAGAATCAAAGAAATCTTTTGAAAAATGAGCGAATGCATAGCTAGACAATTTTTGAATATTACAATGTACTACGTTTAGTTACCCGTGCTTCCGATGTCCCCGGTGTTGTTTGTACTTTTCGAGCCATTATAAAGTGTGTAGACTTCAAAGGTGTAGGTTGTCCCCGGTGTTAGTTCATTTACAGGCAAGTTGTGGGAAACACTGGTGTCG
>NW_018434019.1:0-267 GCF_002113885.1 Mizuhopecten yessoensis
AGAGAAATAAAGTTAACAACATGAAACAATATGCTAAATTATCTTTTTATGTAAATATAAACTGTCTGATTGACAATTCTAATTCAAACGACTCAAACTCATATTGGCGATTAATGCACCGACCTATTGGTAAAACTGGTTTGTCCAAATCTATCCCTTCAATTTATGATAACGAACACGCCGAACTTGTGTTTAATGATAAAAAGAAGGCAGATTTACTGAACACAATTTTTTGTTCTATATCCAATATTACTTATGAACCACTTT
>NW_018434020.1:0-267 GCF_002113885.1 Mizuhopecten yessoensis
TTCCAATTCAAAGGTTGGAATAGTTCATTATGAAATCTCAGGGGTAAATGAGTTAAACATTTGTTTCTTTTGAAATAGTAGGTTTCTTGTTATGATGGATTAATTGTTTTTTTGTTTTGTTTTGTGTGATGTTCTTTAGATACAGTATAACCTGTCTAAATTGTCCTCTGTCTAATCTGGATCCCTGTCTAAACCAGCTTTGATTTGTGGTCCCGGCATATTCCTGTCTAAACCGGCTGTGATTTGTGGTCCCGGCATATTCCCTAT
>NW_018434021.1:0-267 GCF_002113885.1 Mizuhopecten yessoensis
TAACTCAAACTAGAATATCTTCATAACAACAAAGATGGCGTCCGAGTCACACAAGCGTTCGAGGTTTACAAATCATTCACATGATCAAATAGCCTACACGCAATTTAAAACGATAGCAAATTCAACGAAACAGGCAATGAGGGAACCGCTAGAGTGCCTATTGCAAAGATGGCTGTGTATTGTCCGAAATATTGCTGAAAAGATGTTTGGTAGGGCTATTTGGGTAGCAGTCAAGTACAACTCAAACTCACTAAGTGACTTATAATT
>NW_018434022.1:0-267 GCF_002113885.1 Mizuhopecten yessoensis
ATCGGCAAATGAAACAGGTTACATTTGGTAGTTGCATTGAGTCCAGGTAGAATAGGAATTGAAATACATGTATAACATTTTAACAGCCTGGCTCATACTAAGAAGGTGTCCTCGGATGATAAGGATACTAATGAGCCAATCTTAATGGTCACGTCACTTACATGTCATAACTTTAACACCGATGTATAACACTTAACCCGATTACAATTAACTTATAACGATCTTAATTATTTTTTTCCGCGAAAATGAACCATAAAGAAAATAGCA
>NW_018434023.1:0-267 GCF_002113885.1 Mizuhopecten yessoensis
ATATAGATTATTTTTGTATCAACTTTTATGAACCAAAAGATTGAGCTTCACTAAATACACTTTATCCCTTTAGGATTATTTAAGTGTGCGACTATTTAATATTATACAATTATGGACTTCAGGTGAGGTCTATCCCTGATTCACGAACCTGGTCTGAACAATATTCACAGAGGCCAAAGGCCGAGGTGAATATTTTTCAGACCAGGTCCGTAAATCATTGATAGACTGAAGTCCACAATTGTTTTATTATATGACATTTTTCAATGA
>NW_018434024.1:0-267 GCF_002113885.1 Mizuhopecten yessoensis
TAATGTATAGGTGAATATAGCTATATAGGTCTTTATAGCTATATAGCTCTATTGGCAGAGTGTACTGGACCTATTATATTCGGGCTACCTTCTAATATTAGGGCAGCCACGATAGGGGAGTGCATCATGATATATTGCGATATGAGGACTGGATTGCAATATCACTGGGGAATCATGCGACTTGAAAGTGAAAGTAGAACATTTAAATTGGGGAAGTGTTCATCTATAAGGTGCGAGAGTAAGATTGTAATTTGCTGATGATGATTC
>NW_018434025.1:0-267 GCF_002113885.1 Mizuhopecten yessoensis
TGTTATAATTATTTTTACATACCCTGTGCGTTAGTGACATGATATAATATTTTATATACCCTGTACGTTAGTGACATGATATTATTATTTGTACAAACCATTAACGTTAGTGACATGATATAATTATTTGTAAATACCCTGTACGTTAGTGGCATAATACAATGTATATTTGTTTGTATATACCCTGGACGTTAATAACATGATATAATTATTTTTAAATATCCTGTACGTTAGTGACATCATACAATTATTTGTATATACCATGTA
>NW_018434026.1:0-267 GCF_002113885.1 Mizuhopecten yessoensis
TGTCCGGTATATTGGACATCACCTTGTTACTACCGTAATTACTGATATAAACTATCCGGTATATTGGACATCACATTGTTACTACCGTAAATACTGATATAAACTATCCGGTATATTGGACATCACATCGTTACTACCGTAATTACTGACATCAACTATCTGATATAGAGGACATCACATTGTTACTACCGTAATTACTCACCTTAACTATCCGGTATATTGGACATCACATTGTTACTACCGTAATAAATGACATAAACTATCCGG
>NW_018434027.1:0-267 GCF_002113885.1 Mizuhopecten yessoensis
TGGCAACTTAAGAATCTTTCCCCGAGAGTTGAGATTCCTCTATCTCACCTTCAAGGAGGTGAATGATTCTTTTTCTTTTACCCTGTTCAGCCATTATGTAGCATATATATAATGTAATGAAACGTCACTGGCTGAATTTAGGTTTGACGTGTCGTTGATAGATTGTTGACGTGACGTCATCATATTGTTGACGCGACGTCATACCATTGTTATAAATAGGGGAACCCTAGGGTGAGACAAGGATATCTCACACCGGTAAAAGTGTGG
>NW_018434028.1:0-267 GCF_002113885.1 Mizuhopecten yessoensis
CATACATATAACAGCATACATGCATACATATAACAGCATACATACTTACATATATTAGCAGACATACTTACATATATTAGCAGACATACACATAATAGCATACACACATACCTACATACACATGTTAGCATACATACATACATATCACAGCATACATGCATACCTGTAACAGCATAGATGCATATACATTATAGCATACCTATGATTGCATACATATCATAGCATAAATACATATAATAGCATACATATCACAGCATACATACACAC
>NW_018434029.1:0-267 GCF_002113885.1 Mizuhopecten yessoensis
CAACAACATTTGCCTTCTCAATGCAATGCAATGGAAGGACGCAGAGCAAATGTAAATATTAATTGTTGTATATGTACATATACATTCAAGAGTTACCTCTCTTTGTATTGATTCTAGATTTTTATGCTAGGCATTCCTGTCTATTGTCTATTTTATTGTAATATTGACTAATCAGAATACAAAAAAAACACGCTTTGTTGTTGAATCCAACAGTTTGTCATATTGAGTTATTAAACAAATATCACACATGCACAAATCCGGTGATGA
>NW_018434030.1:0-267 GCF_002113885.1 Mizuhopecten yessoensis
TAAAGACCAGCAAAATCTGCTTCAATTATATCAAGCTTGTTACGTTCTGATCTTACATTAAGATGGGATATTTCAAGATTGCTCTATGGCTCAGGTTTTAATTCTATATCATTACTCAAAATAACAAGGGCACACATTTTGATTTTGTTTTGGCCATTAACATTACTGAATAAGGCAAAACCATATTATGATGGTATATAAAGGGAGGGGTGAAACTCTCAGTTCAAGCAATAACCTCATCAGAGAGATACTAGTCAAGTCTTTCTT
>NW_018434031.1:0-267 GCF_002113885.1 Mizuhopecten yessoensis
CTATTGTTAATAAATGGATGGTTTTATTTAAGAAAGACGATTTGTATGCCTTGCAAATGTGTTTGCAGACTCAATGGGCGAAATTTGTTTCGTCGACGAAGGTGTTCAAAGTTTTGTATACTGGTAACTCAATCGAGTAAGAGTTACTTCCCTTGCACCAGAAGGGGTGTCTTGATTTAACTGCCTTTTCAAGATACACGAGGGACTGAGAGAAAGGAAAAAACTCTGAGATTGTTTTGGCAATCTGTGAATAAATATGGGTTGTGT
>NW_018434032.1:0-267 GCF_002113885.1 Mizuhopecten yessoensis
ATACAAAAATGCATTGATAAGAGACTTTAAAGTTTTGTCTGTGTGCTTTTTAAACTTACATTTCAATAACATTTGTTTGATATTTAATCTTCTGCACCTCGCATATCGAAAAATATAGCTTGATAATGTACTATTTCTCAAAAATAAGGTATGTGGTTATATGTACTGGTACTGTAGCATAAAATAAATACACAGCAATGAGTTTTCACATACTATACATGGTTAAATGTATGTACGTGTATGCATGGGTAAGACTTTTTACCAGCT
>NW_018434033.1:0-267 GCF_002113885.1 Mizuhopecten yessoensis
CACTCCACAAACGCCTACACATCATTTTGGTGCAATGAGCTTGCCAAGTCTCTCGAGGAAAAATAAAGATAGCCAATGTTGACACAATGGAGAGGTTGGAGAGGATTAAGTGTGAACATTCTCTGACATTCTCCTTGTGTTAAAATATCAGGGACAACATCATTTCCTCACGAATTCTACACCGTGCGAATACATAGAACTATGGCGCACTCGTCACTGTTTCGCCCTAAACGTGACCAAGAGCCAAATCAAAAACAATATTTTATA
>NW_018434034.1:0-267 GCF_002113885.1 Mizuhopecten yessoensis
GGCTTCTGTTTAAAAACAGGATTGAGCAAGTACAAATTTGCCACAGCGTCAACGTATTAGTATATTTTTTTAAATGAGATATATTATAAAAAAACATGGTATGAGTATGTGAACTTTGTCATGTGAATATATATATAAAGAGAAATGGCTTGCGATTTCTAAAGTGCTACAGCAAACTAGCATTGGACTAAATGTATAGGAAGGGACACAACTCGGATAGCCTACAAACTTATTTTCTCAGGGGAGCAACTCTGGAAGGCATTGGAT
>NW_018434035.1:0-267 GCF_002113885.1 Mizuhopecten yessoensis
CCAAGATAGTTGTCAAAATTTTTCATTAATTATTTTAAGTCCCCTTCAGTCGATTATGTTTGATGTTTTGTGCTGTAGATTGCAATGTTTCCTTATCAGGAAATCTTGGACTAGTTAAACTGAAGGACTAGTTAAACTGAAGGACTAGTAAATAATCTATTCAACCAGTCCTGTGGACTACCAAGCAAAAAAGTTAGTGTCTAACCCTGCCAACAAGTGATAGTTGGTTATCATGTTTATCTAACTCGAGTCAGTTAATCTTCAAAT
>NW_018434036.1:0-267 GCF_002113885.1 Mizuhopecten yessoensis
ATCAGAGAGAATTTCGCACGACTCAAGGATAATCAGTGTATGAAGATTGAGCGATTTACCGAAAATATCAATTATATAATAGTCGAGGCGTTATTGGCACTGTGTGTGATTTTAGTTTATTTGCGGGTTTTTTTTGTCAAAGGCGTCTATTGTGAACTTCGACATATTATCATCTGAGTAATATATAAGGGCGTTTGCTTAGTATCAATTTATATTATGCAACACTTGTGTGGTTAGTATGTCTTACAATGTAGTTAAATTGCTTAC
>NW_018434037.1:0-267 GCF_002113885.1 Mizuhopecten yessoensis
GCATAGATCGCCTTTTTCAAGATGTTTGATTCCTCAGGAACCACATTTCCGTAAGACTATTGATCGTTAACTTTACGGTTAATTTCAAATATTTGTATCAAAACTTTACCTGGAGGTGCTGGCAAAACAATAAGTCAAAACGAGTGACACAATTACCTCTCCGTTAAAGTAAAGAAATATATACCCCAAAACATACCTATATGTGTCTTTATTGCTGTAAAGACCTGCTTCATATCCTAAAATTGCCCGATTTTTTGGTTCAGTCAA
>NW_018434038.1:0-267 GCF_002113885.1 Mizuhopecten yessoensis
CCCGTTCGGATACTCCAAACATGGGTACGTCTTCAATATTCCTGTATTCGCAGCATCGACAATATCCTCCTTGCATTCACCTGTGAGACAATTGTCAAGTGCAGAAATGTCAGCCTCAATTTCTGAGATCTTGGCCAGCAGCGCACTCTTATATTGTTCCAACATCTGGCGATTCGATGCTCTGATTCGGCTACATTTTGTTTTGAACTCAGCTATGAGAGTATCCGTGTGGTTCTTTATCTCCTCTCCCTTTGTCTCGATTTCCTT
>NW_018434039.1:0-267 GCF_002113885.1 Mizuhopecten yessoensis
GACAAAAGGTGTGAAGGATCTTTTATGTAAATCGTCTTATGTCCCAGATTCTCTCACTCAGAAGATGACGTTATTGCCAAATCATTGGCATTTGGCCCAAACGTGCGGTTAAAACTAGATATTGAGCGAGAACGGATTATTCTAAACAACACAATTAATGTCATCTGTTTATATGATTATGATTAAATAGATTAAAGTATGCAGGATTCGTTCTCTCGTAGTTTGATGGACTGTCAGTAAGTCATTTTCATAAACAGGTTTGGTGTC
>NW_018434040.1:0-267 GCF_002113885.1 Mizuhopecten yessoensis
TAGTTGTGTATTCTTCACATACTGTATGCTGGGCATTTTTTAGACTCTGGTTACACATGTACCTGACATGTAAATATACCATGTGCTAGCGGGCTGTAGAATGATGTCTAAAGTGTACATGGTTGATAGTAAGTAATTAATTTTATAAATGAAAAATGCAATAAACTATCAATTTTGATATATTTTTTAAAATTTATTTCTATAAGTTTTGACATGTAAAGTAATTAAATTATAAAGCCATTGCGTTTATTTTGTTCACTTTTCCCA
>NW_018434041.1:0-267 GCF_002113885.1 Mizuhopecten yessoensis
AACACTGTCCACTAGCTATAGGGAACATATTTACACTGTCCACTAGCTATAGTTAACATAGTAACACTGTCCACTAGCTACAGGGAACATATTAACACTGTCCACTAGCAATAGTGAACATATTAACACTGTCCACTAACTATAGTGAACATATTAACATTGTCCACTCGCTATGGTGAACATAGTAACATTGTCCACTAGCTATAGTTAACATAATAACATTGTCCACTAGCTATGGTGAACATAGTAACACTGTCCACTAGCTAT
>NW_018434042.1:0-267 GCF_002113885.1 Mizuhopecten yessoensis
GAATGATATAGCAAGAAATGGAGATTGGTATTTTCTGCAACTAAGACTAAGTTAAAGAGATTCCATACTACCAAATGTAAACTATAATTTAATGACACAATGTATCTTTTTAGGAATCCGTTACCATATATTGAAGCCATAACTCATGTTGTTGCGTTAAACTCGAAATTGAATTATTTAAATCCCACCTCAAGAGCATGTTGCAAGATAAAGTGAGGTATTATGTTTCTCATAGGGGCTGGTATACATTCCAAGAGCTTTAAACCC
>NW_018434043.1:0-267 GCF_002113885.1 Mizuhopecten yessoensis
TTTCCAACGACATGTACCGCAAACATTTATATACAATACCTATCCGACGACATGCACTGCAAATATTACGACTTATGTGATCTTGAACAGTGAAAGCATCCGATGTCCGACAAATATCAGGACTAGGTATTGTGGTTTAGTCTATTGCATTCTAGATTAAAAAATCCGCCAGTGTTTACGTGTAGAGTACATTTAAAACATTAACTTTGTAACGACGTTTCAGTTATAAGTTTGTCCGTCAGCAGTCGACATCTATCACGGAAACCC
>NW_018434044.1:0-267 GCF_002113885.1 Mizuhopecten yessoensis
ATGACCCAGGGACTATGTCTCCAAGGGTGGGGCCAGACCCTAGAGGCAAATGTGCATTCTTTTCTTTATACTCAGCAATTGTATGTCTTTATGGTGGGTATCTCAACCATTTCCAAGTAATAAACTTTTTTTGGTCCCACCCCTTAGCCCAGGGGGTTAGCCCCACCATTTGTACCATTTTGAATCCCTGCCTTCAATGAATGCTTCCGACCAAATATGATCGATATCCATGGCAAAGTTCTACAGAAGAAGTCGTTTATAGCAATA
>NW_018434045.1:0-267 GCF_002113885.1 Mizuhopecten yessoensis
ATTGAAATCACACGAAAGCTTTACATTTCAGTATATATAGTTTTTCTTTTAGTAATTGAGCAGAAATTCGGCGATATAAATCGCATATGATTGCCCAGTTTGGAACATGGATCAATTAGTGGTATTTGTAATGGCGATTTCCCCTTGCTGACACCAACATGTCATGTGAACTCCTCTCGTATTCAATTTTTAGGTCACCTGAGCTTTGCTCAAGTGACCTAGCTATTCTAATCGCTTTTCGTCCGTCGTCGTCCGTCGTCCGTCGTG
>NW_018434046.1:0-267 GCF_002113885.1 Mizuhopecten yessoensis
GAATATGGCTTAGTACAAAATCCAAATCGAAAGTATTGTCCTGATTTCTGGGAGCTTTCTGACATTTGGCAAAAAAGATAATGGAATCTCATACCAGACGTCACCACATTTAACTTACCCGACCAAATTCCATTGAACTTTGGCGGTGTTTATTCGATAAACTGGAAAAGGACAGCCTTAAAGCGGAAATGTCAAAATGTACCCAAAAGTGCTATTTCCCTGTATAAATTATAGTAAACTTTACCCCCTCCCCAAGGGAGAACGGAT
>NW_018434047.1:0-267 GCF_002113885.1 Mizuhopecten yessoensis
CTCGGTATCGAAATGTTTCCTGATGTAGTTAACATCTGTTTAACACCGCCCCTTGCTTACTAGCTTGAGCAAAGTCTTTAGCATTACTTTGTCCTTTTAAAAAAAGGAAAGGTTTTCGTCAATAATTTAAGGTAGCAAAGCGTTTTTTAAACAGTTAATGTACTTCTTCCATAAAAATACTACATTATAGGTTTGCATCCTTTTTTTAAAGATCTCCCAAGAAACACGTTTGTTTCAGTGGGCGTGAATGCTCCTTCAAGCAACGAA
>NW_018434048.1:0-267 GCF_002113885.1 Mizuhopecten yessoensis
GCAAATTTATCACAACTGAATATTAGTTCACAGTATACTGTGTCTAGCAATCACATGTAAAGGGCGCAACTAACACGGGCTAATATGGATTTTACTGGTGAAGGGCGAAAATGTCCAGGTAAACTGTATACTGTATTGGTGCTGTTATTGAAAATGTACAGATATATGTCCTTACAAACATCTATCGCCTGTCATTTAACAAGGACACCTAAATGTACCGCTAAACTCATACTGTGGAGTTTTTCTTGGACAAAATATGGTGGTATA
>NW_018434049.1:0-267 GCF_002113885.1 Mizuhopecten yessoensis
CGCTCTGCAAGGGAACGGCAACATCCGGTTACACAAAATAGCCTCTAACGACAAGGCGGTATTGGAAGCATTTCCCACTGAAGATCTGTCAGGAGATCTTAAGGATCTGGATCTTCAAGCGGACTCGACGCCACTGCAACGCAGCCTCGGTTTATATTGGAATTTGTCAGAGGACACATTCACCTTCAAGTCGGGCATGGACAACAAACCGTATACTAAACGCGGGTTACTTTCTACCATTAATAGCGTCTTCGATCCTATCGGTTT
>NW_018434050.1:0-267 GCF_002113885.1 Mizuhopecten yessoensis
TGTACTGGGATCCTATATACGCTTGTACATTATATCATGATTGCATTGTCTGCAATACGTTATTTGAAGCAATATACTGCTTTTGTAAAAGGATGCACCGTGAATTGCAACGAAATATATCTTAAAGATTCCTGTTATATTTATTTGCTTTATTTTGTAGGTTTGCAAAGTGTTTACATGTAGTTTTATATCGTCTACGTTTATTGTAACTACGCTTATACAACTATCATTTTACTTTACAAGTGTACCGAATACCCTGTCTATTGA
>NW_018434051.1:0-267 GCF_002113885.1 Mizuhopecten yessoensis
ATTTTTTTCTTTGTTATGTGAATATGATCCTTTTTAATACAAGATCATGTATATAAACGTCACTGGTTCAAAGTTCATCCTGAAGTGTCAACTACAAGATGTATCTTCAGTCCAGTATAGTCAGCCAGGACAATGGAGTCATGTACACACTGGACAGCCCCGCGTGTAGTATTACACTTTTGTAGACCATTAACTGGTGCAGGATCTATTTAAAACTTTAAGAAGTCTGTAATGTAATAAATAACCTACCAATGTCTTGAATCACTT
>NW_018434052.1:0-267 GCF_002113885.1 Mizuhopecten yessoensis
AAAACAAAAACAAATACAAAAAGGAAAGGAAGACAAAACAAGTATGTGAAATAGATTCAAAATGTAATAAAATGAACTATCTTTGTTACTAATAAGAACAAGGTGCAGTTCGTGGTTTTCTGCCAAAACATTGCTCAAAGATGTATCTAGGTCCTGATCACTTCTTATTTAATCTGAAACAGATACTTAGCAAAAGCAGATATTTTAAAAGTCTTTTCGAAACAACTGGCACATTAAAACGAGATATAAGTTTAAAACGTATTTCAA
>NW_018434053.1:0-267 GCF_002113885.1 Mizuhopecten yessoensis
AGGAAATGGATTGTATACATTTTGTAATATGATTGAAGCAAAAGATTCATTTCATATCGTTTCGAAATGTCGTTGTTTTGCTAACATAAGATCTAAATTCATCAAAAAATATGTAAATCGTCCTACTATGTTTGAATTAATCCAACTGCTAAAGAGTAGTATTACAGAGATTATAACTTTGGATAGGGTAAATATTTAGTGCATGCGAAAAAGAAAAGGTTTCAACTACATTAAATACTGGTTAATGATTACTCTCTACTATAATAA
>NW_018434054.1:0-267 GCF_002113885.1 Mizuhopecten yessoensis
CCGTATGCTTTTCATTCCGTAATGTTGATAAACACATTGTACCAAGAGAAAAGCGCACAGTGGGTGAGCGATTGTGAAGTCGCACAGTTGTGCCCACCATGTGCGGACGATGTATGGACGGTGTGTGCACTATGTATGCACCATTTCCGCCTGCTATTTGTGGTGCGTTGGGCGGTCACACAACTTTATTTTGATTTTATGTACAAACATATATAACATATGACTAGCTGCAAACGGACTGCCGTTCAATAATAGTATCTATGCTCT
>NW_018434055.1:0-267 GCF_002113885.1 Mizuhopecten yessoensis
AGGTCTGATATATTTTACAACCAATTTGTTCCATTTGGATTAAAACCTTTTTACTTGTTTTGTTTATAATCTAATTTTACGCATCCTCGATACTCCACGGGTAACACTCAATTTCGCTCTCTGCACCCTTGGAATATGTAACAGCAAAATGGAAGACCCACGGCTGGCTTTTTGATTGGTCTAAGGGGAAAAAAAACCCTGACATATCTCTAGGCTAACACCTGTCCTTTAAAGATTACAGAGGAGCTTCAACTACTTCAAAGCCAG
>NW_018434056.1:0-267 GCF_002113885.1 Mizuhopecten yessoensis
ATGTCAGTTATCAGTGCTATGTAATATTATAAGACTTTTTCATGGACAGGGGTGTTAAACACTCTTTCATGCGAAAGGGTTTAGGATAGGGAAATTCCACCATCTGGATTTTCAAATTTGGCAACACCTATCAAATAAACCCAAGGGTGGAATTTCCCTATCCTACACAACTTTGCATGAAAAAGTATTTTTTATGGCTCTCATTCCAACTTCCAGAATAAGGTTTAGAAACCATGAAAATGCGTTTCGACTAGCTACCATTTTGGA
>NW_018434057.1:0-267 GCF_002113885.1 Mizuhopecten yessoensis
TTAAGTATGGATCGTCAACATGGAACTGCTATTAGTATGAGCTAAATTTTTTTTACCAAAAAGGCATTAATTCTAGTATATAACTAAACAAGAGGCACGGAAAGCCTGTATAGCTCACCTGGATATTTAAGCAGTCATAGCAAAGTGTTAAGTAAATATTTATACTGTACTATAAATCTTTCCAAATATTGGCTCTGTCTAATAGGATAAAGTAGGTAAAGCAAGCTACTAACTAAATATCACGACTCCATGCCTTTCACTTCTTCA
>NW_018434058.1:0-267 GCF_002113885.1 Mizuhopecten yessoensis
ATAAGTGAGAAGCAGATAACACAAGTTTGATGAAGATGCAATTTTATCTTCATCTTTGTTCAAACATCAAATGCTATACATGTAACTTGTTAACTCCACAAGGATCAAAGACTTATGACAACTGTTTTAAGCATTCTTCTGTAATGAAAAAAAAGTGATGTTTTTCCATCGGTGACTCAAGATAGCGGTTTGTGTTAAAATATAAAACACAAATAATCCAACTCCCTGTAAGAATACCAAAGGATTCAACCACTGTGTCTTAAAATC
>NW_018434059.1:0-267 GCF_002113885.1 Mizuhopecten yessoensis
ATATTGTAATATTATCTGATTATGTAAATTCTTCCGATTGTATTGATATTCATTAAATTTGAAATCAATGTCTTCGAAATTAAATTAATAATCCTGTAGATATTTGGTAAAAGATAAATAATAGATAGTTCTCGTTTCGCGTCGTTCCATAAACTTTAAGTATCAAACTGACCCTTTCATTAAATGGAATATAGTCCTTATCACTACGCGATGTTTTTCACAATGTCTTTTACAATTTAAAAATGTACCTATGATCGAGAGTTAGAT
>NW_018434060.1:0-267 GCF_002113885.1 Mizuhopecten yessoensis
AATGGTAAAATATTTAATATGATAAGTCTAACCGCTTGTATGATTACAAGCAGATTAATTTATTTTCGAACTCATCTATAAATTATAGTTTATATACATTTTAGCTGATATATTTTATCTACATGCGTTACTTTTATTTTTTTAAATACTGCACATTTGTTGTTTTTTTTCCGGTACAAATACTATGTTTGCTTGATAATGATAAGTTTATGCAAGTAGATCTAATGAGAAACATTTTTGTCATTGTAATTTGTTTCAGAGAAAAAA
>NW_018434061.1:0-267 GCF_002113885.1 Mizuhopecten yessoensis
CCGGTATTCAGACAATGTTCTGAACTAAGAACCAAACACTTTTTTATTTTCTGTAACAACCAGACAATTTGTAATATATCCCTGAATTACTTACAAATGCACCAAATACTGTTGTCAAAATCAACGTTAATGATCCTTTTACTTCATTTCTATGTCATTATGTCTTGTTTTCTCTGTAGGGTTCTGCTAAGGCAACTCAGACCTGCCAGAAGAATTCATGTTCTGAATATCAAGTATGTGTCACACTGTCGTCTGGACAATTCAGCT
>NW_018434062.1:0-267 GCF_002113885.1 Mizuhopecten yessoensis
TATACACGTATGTATGTAACCTGTCACGTGTATACACGTATGTGTATTACGTGTTACGGGTAAACACGTAAGAATGTTAGCCGAAAAGTATGCGTTGGTAGGATTATTGTCATACGTGAATATATATGAATAAATATTACCGCTCAAATTATTGCTCCATTGTTTTTCCGTATCAGTCCTAATAGAACGCCAGTATTTCAATTGTTTTGTTCATGTACTTATAAAAGTAATATTGAAAACCATGGTATACTGGTACTTATGACAACG
>NW_018434063.1:0-267 GCF_002113885.1 Mizuhopecten yessoensis
CGGAGAGATTTCTCTAACCCTTTATCTATTTTCCTTTGGCAGTCGTAAAAGCCCCTTTGGTCACAAAACGCAAACCTAACCCTAGTCCTAACCATGAGTTTAGAAAGTTTGCTCCCAAGCAAGAAAGGTGTATATTTTCGAATATTTTCTAACCCTCTCTAACCCCCAGCTAACCCTCATTTTTACTTTTTTTCATAATCAGGACCCCCCGTAATTATTTTCAAAGATATCGCGTTGAAATTTGGATATGTTTGGGGAGAGGCGGTT
>NW_018434064.1:0-267 GCF_002113885.1 Mizuhopecten yessoensis
AGTGATCTGCATATTATCTGGTAGATATTTATCTGTTATATAGATAATACTTTCTAGCTTATTTTTAAACTGTTTTTTTCCAGATTCCACCTCTTGCAATCAATACAGTGTATCGGACCCCTATTCACATACCTGCGTCGGTAAGAATATACATTAATAAAAGTATACGATGTAGGTGTCTCCTGGAGGCAAACGCTTGAGGAGATTCTACTGTATTTAGTCAAATATATCTTCAAATTTTGTTTGCTATTTTTTGTTGTTGTTTCC
>NW_018434065.1:0-267 GCF_002113885.1 Mizuhopecten yessoensis
CGCAACGGCATACTGACATGTCCCCTCGGATGATATTGGCACATGCCCTCACACTTCAAATTTCCCCGATAACATTTCCCCTATTCGGAGCCTCTCTAGCAAAATCAGCAACATCCACCATAACCCTTGTTCCGGATGACGGAAGCAGACGAAAACAATGGCGTGTCAACCTGATCATCTCTACCATTGTGTTATGTTTTTTATATTTCTTTTCGGCATAAAAAAACCCATTGTCCTTACTGTAGGGAAACACGATTCTTTGTTTCC
>NW_018434066.1:0-267 GCF_002113885.1 Mizuhopecten yessoensis
GGCCGTCACTGGAGGACACTGCAACCTCATTCTACAGTTGGTACATCTAGGCCGAATTCAAGTTCCCGGCGCCCTGTGAAAAGAAGATCACAAAGCCTAAGTACGCATCAACAACAAATAGGTATATTTTCTTTCACGTTTGTTTAATTGAAAGCGCCTTTATAATTTTTCCATTCATAATATTTAGTTGTATCGAAGAGCAGCAAATATGAATCCATCTAAAGCATGCATGGTATTTTATATTATTTTGTTTTATGCTTTATCTGT
>NW_018434067.1:0-267 GCF_002113885.1 Mizuhopecten yessoensis
TTGTTTGGATTGAAAACTTATATCTTGTTTTGAACAATTTCTAAGTCCCCGTTTGTCAATACATGTACATTGAATTCTTATTTAACTTAGAAATAATAGTACAAAAAGCAATAGCCACATCGTAAATGTTAATCTAAAGCACTTATAAATTGATGCCTTCGGCTGGCTTGCAGCCGAATGATTGCCGAACGTATTTTTTCCAACAGTCCCTTTGATATCAATGTCTATGGGAAAGAATGTAGTACACAGTTTATCCTTATTATTCAA
>NW_018434068.1:0-267 GCF_002113885.1 Mizuhopecten yessoensis
AATGACAGCGTTTTGTGACTGAATGTCAAGCAGGATTGAGAAAAAACCCACTGAAAACTGGCAATGCGAAGGCTCGGTCTTAGCAAAGGCGTAACACATTGCATCGTGAGTGAGCCTTTGCATAGTAAAATTTTACTATGTTGTCTTTTTTCTAAATCATGCTTGACACATTAAGTCACAGGCCATAGTCATTTAATTACTGACTCAAATAAGCTTCAAATTATATTCGAATGATTACTTGTTTTAGTTAGGGACAAATATTCATAG
>NW_018434069.1:0-268 GCF_002113885.1 Mizuhopecten yessoensis
TGTGGTTGTCTCTGCTGGTAGACCGACTGTTTCCTAAATTGTTTGAAGTTGTCTCTGCTGGTAGACCGTCAGTTTCCTATAATGTTTGTGATTGTCTCTGCTGGTAGACAGTCAGTTTCCTATATTGTTTGTGGTTGTTTCTGCTAGTAGACTGTCAGTTTCCTATATTGTTTGTGGTTGTTTTTGCTGGTAGACTGTCCGTTTCCTATATTGTTTCTGGTTCTTTCTGCTAGTAGACTCTCAGTTTCCTATATTGTTTGTGGTTGTT
>NW_018434070.1:0-268 GCF_002113885.1 Mizuhopecten yessoensis
CAGACCCCAAGGCCAATCCTTGTAGCATATCTGTATTAGATTTTCTCATGTCTAGCAATTTTATGTATGGTTATGGGGTAGGGATCTCAACTGTTTCCAAGCTGTGACTCAGAAACTAGGTCCCTAGGGGTTCAGTCAGACCCCAGGGTCTATTCTAATATAATGACTGCATTCGTCTCTTTATGCCCAGCATTTGTATATATAGTTATGGGATGGGGGTCTTAACCGTTGCAAAGTTATGACCCAGGGGTTAAGTTTGCAAGAGTGG